>NW_027556394.1:0-11183 GCF_003287225.1 Phascolarctos cinereus
AATGCTGCTCACAGGAAATGCCTTTAATCCAAAATATCTAAAAGGACTCAAAGTGAAAGGCTGCTTTGAAATTTACCATGCTAATCATGAAAATCATGAAAAGTAGGCGTGGTACCAATAATACTAGTTAAACTTGAATTGAAATCAGAAAATATTAAAAGAGGTAAAAAGGGGCATGTTAAAAAGTTCTATAAAATGAAAGCATCTTAAACTTAACTATATCTATCTATCTATCTATCTATCTATCTATCTATCTATCTATCTATATCCATATACCTTAAATATAATCTGCAGCAAAATTTGTAAAGGACAACCTCATGTCCCTAAAAGAAAAAAATAGATTAAAAACAATAATTGGAGAGATTTTAATACTTCATCATCAAATATCACAAATCCAACAAAAAAGATAATAAATTATAGAGCTAATCAGAGCATTAGCCAAACTATAACTAATAGATATATGGAAAGCACTCAAAGACATAAGCAAAGAATCTACTTTTGGTTACCCCTTTTGTGGTACTTGCCCAGCATGTGATCAGTTTTGTTGTAATGACCAGGCACAAGGGGCTGAGTGCCTCTACTGTCTCCACTAAGGGGTCCTCCCTGCTCTGGGCCCAGGCACATGGATCAGACCAGCTTCAATGTTGGGATAGCTTGTCCACTAAAGAGAGGGGATTTGCTACATTCCATTTTCTCATACTCTTCCACTCCTTAACCATCCCAGTGATCTAGGAATAAATTGTTTCAAGCTTAGGTTTTCACTTGTGTCTAGATTCTCCCTAAAAGGCCACCGGAAAGGGGCAAGTAAAAATGTACTTAATGTACAGTATGATTCAGGTACTGGACAAGTATTGATTTCCTACAAACAAGAAATGTTAAAACACAAAAGATCATAGGATCACAGGTTTAAAGATGAGGAAACTAAGGCACAGAGATTAAATGACTTGTCCTGGGTCACATAGCTACTTTCAGACAAGACATGACTTTCTACAGGATCTGAACCCAGGTCTTTCTAACTCTAAGTCCAATACCTTATCTACTTAATATTGCCTCTGAGTGCAAACTGGCAGAACAATTTAAAATGGGATTTGATGAATTAATCTATTCCCACTGTTACAATCCTCTGACATAGAAACCTCATTAGAATGTAAAGCAGTTAGGCCCCAGGTATGCATGGAACATTTCACCTGGCTCTGTACTGACCAAACAATTTCCATCCAGTATGTGTCTGCTCCATTCGTTGCACCTAGGGCCTCCATGCTTCTCAAACTCAAAGGTTATCTCCAAGTCTGGACACGTCACCTGCTCAGAGAAGAACACACAAAGCAGAAAAAGCCAAGGGCCCAGGTGCAGTTTAGTCTGGTCACTGGTTCTACATGAGATGAGCAGTGTGGTGAAGTCAAAGCACAGCCCCGCATGGAAAGTCTAGAGTGGACTTCATTTGCTATATGGGAGAGTTCAAACAATAGAGAGTTAGCCTGAAACTATCTCTTCTTTTGGGGGGTATAGCAACCTATCCAGACTTCTGTCATGGTTGAGGGGGTAGGGGAAGGACCAAGGGATTGCTCAGAGTTTCTCTCATATTGAAGTGAGAATTCTTTCCAGTGCCAGGTCACCACATGACTAGAATCAGCCAGGAATTCATCATCTGCAAAGGGCCCATGTACTAAATTACCATGTCCCTGGCATCTCAGGATACTTCCAGAAGAGCTCCAAACACACATTTCTTGGTAAGGCCCCAACAGGCCAATTAAACCTCTGCTGCACAACGAAATCACAGGCAAATTTAGGAAAGTGGATTCTGTATATAATATTTATAAACATATTGCATTGTAACCAGTGACAAAAATGATTTAATGGCAAAAAATACAGGCCTCCGTGGAACTAAAAAAATGTTATTAGATAAAAGAGGAAATGAGAAAAATAATGACAGGTTACCTCAAAGGTAATAATACTTATTACATATCAGAATCTATGATGTGCCCCCAAAGCAATGCTTAAAGGAAAATTCTTGGCCCCAAACACCTATATCAAGAAGAAATACAATTAGTAAATTAATTCTGCACCTAAAAGACTGACAAGCAAACCAGAAGAGAAATTACCAAGATCATAGTAGAGATCAATACCATTTAAAGAAGAAAATAATTATAATATATTAAAGAATTATTTTTTAAAGACTAACAAAATTGATAAATACTTAGGTCTAACTTTAAAAAGATATCAGAAGTATCCTAAATTAAACATGCAAGAAGAACACAAGAATCGAAGAAATCAAGGAAGTTATTATATGAAACCGTGCTAATAAATTCAAGAAACTAAAAGAAATGGATGCTTACCTACAAAAGTAATAAAAATAAGACATGAATAACCTAAGTAGGCCATAATGAGAAATAATAATTACCTGTAGTAAAGTAGCAGAATAGAATAAAAACCCACAAAAATAGCCTTCGTTTCTGTATATGTTGTCAAATGCCTCATCTGATTAGAATTCAAGAATCACCAAAAATCAAATGAAAAAGCTAGAAAAAAAATTCTTTATAATTTAAGACCAAAATATATTGCCTATTTAGGTGTTGCCTTAAAGCTGTATAAGAAAAGACCTATACAGAGACAACTTCAAAATTATTTCAACAGAAATGAAGGAAGAAGTAAACAAATGGTGAGATAGCTGATTGTTTATGATTAGGTTGAGCAAATATAGTAAAAATGTACTTTCCAAATTAACTTACAAATTTAATGCAACGCCAATCAAAATACCAATAGAATCTTTTTAATAGAATTAAAAGCCACATCAAACCTATGAGGAACAAGTAAACAAGAATATCAAGAAAGACAGAGCCAGCTGAGAAAGACTGACACTAACTACAGCTCAATATGTACTATATAAAGCAGTAGTTACCTTTTAAACCTGTGGCATACTGGACAAAGAATAGGAAAACAGATTAATGGAACAGGTTGGAAAACTCAAAAACAGAACCCAATGAAAATAAAATACCAGTGCTTGAAAACACACAGACAGACACACAGACACACAGACAGACAGACACACACACACACACACACACACACACCCCACAATGGAGAATAATCATTTTACAGTAAAAACTGTGGAGAAAGCCAGACAGCTCTATTGCATAAAATGAGTTTGTACCCATACTTCATCCAGCATACCGCCCCAAACTATAAATCCAGTAACAAACTAAACATTTTTAAAATTATTGAAAACCAAAAGAAAAATAAATAACTTTATCTCAGTTGTAGAGAAGGGAGACATTAAAAAAATAAATCACTGGAGAAAAAACTGAGCTTGAATATACAAAGTGTTTTAGGCAATAAAAAAGCAGAATCTCTAAAATTAAAAGAAAAGAAACAAATTGGGGGAAAAATGTTAAAATAACTATATCTGATAAAAGTCTGGTATCCAGAATCTAAACTGACATATCCATATCCACAAAACTAACAATCCACACTCCACAGTGGAACAATCGTCAAAAGGTAGAAAAAGACTTACAAAGGAAGAAATACACAATGTTGTTAACTACATGAAAAGCTGCTTGAACTCCCTAGTAAATAAAGAAATTCAGAGCAAGACAACTTTAAAATACCACCTTACACTGGCAGGGCTGTGGTGGCATGCATTGTTAATGGGACTGCAGATTGGCAAACTATCTTGGAATCACAAATCCAATCATAACTTGAAATCCAGTAATTCCAAAAAATCATTTAAAAACAAAGGACACTATATGTACAAACATGCTCACAGCTGTTCAATGTGCAATAACAAAAAATCGTAAACAACCTAGAGATCTAGTTATTGGATAATAGTTGCATTGGTATACAAATGTAATTAAACATTGAGGTTACATAAAAACTGCTAAATGTGGAACATACAAAGAAATATGGAAAGATTTAAACAAAGTACCACAAAGTGAAACCAACAGAACCACAACTATATGCATAGTGGCTATAGCTGTGTCCTAAAGTAAATGGCTAAGGTGGACAGAGAGGAATTCCAGTTAGGTCAGGAAGGAAGGAAAGAAAGAATGGGCAGGGCCATTTCTTTTACTTACTTGTTTGTTGATCTGTTTGGTTCTGCCTTGGTGAAGGTTAGAGGTTTGGGGAAAGATTTTGCTCCTTGTGTTTTTTTCATTATTTTTATGGACAGTTAAGTCTTTGGTTCTCAAAATATATACATACATAGAATTAACTTTCCACATTTATGGGGTAAATAGTAAAGATTTTAGCCTGGTATTCAAGGCTCTCCACACCTGACTCTTGGGCAGTAGAGGCCAGGGGAATTATTGTTAAAGCTTAATTTAGTTTCTAAATAGCATATTCCCACCAAGTTCACAATCCACAGCACTCTGGTTTCTTATCTGCCCTGGAATCCTGGCCTGTAGGTCACTGGTTCGAGCTCCCAGGTCAAGGGACTTGACTGCCTGTGCCTAGAACTAAAAAGAACTGATGAAACAAGACCAAAACCCTGTTTCTCAGGGCCATGGAACCTAAATGGGAAAAAGTACCTATGATGTGGGTGAATGGCAGTTTTACCCCTGGATGCAGCTGGTGTAAAAGAGCAAGAGTGTACTATTCTGGTGATTTTTGAGGTGCATCCTGTGCTAGCTATGTAGCCCATGGAAAGAGGCTGCTTCCACCCCCATGGTAGGAGAACATGGAATGTCTTCTTCCAGAAGCACATCCTTGCCATTTCTGGCATTGGTGCCTTCATCTTAAGTGATCTGAGCATGCCCAAAGCTCCAATACATTTCATTTGATCCTTAAAATAACTCTGTGAGAGAGGCACTAGAGAGTATTAATACACCCATCTTACAGTGTGGAAGCCAAGGCTCAGAGAGGTTAGATGACTTGCCCACAGTTACATTGTTAGTAAGTGTTAAAGGAAGAATTTGAATCCTACTCTCTTCTGTCTCTAATTGTTACAGCATTCTTTCCTTTATACCACATTGCTGCTCTCTTCTTACATCCCCTCCAGAACTTACACTAAAATGCCATTCGAGGAAATTTACATTTTATTTATTTATTTTTTTGTGAGGCAGTTAGGGTTAGTGAGGGTGATAAGTGACTTGGCCAGGGGGGGTCACACAGCCAGTAAGTATCAAGTGTCTGAGGACAGATTTGAACTCAGGTCCTCCTAACTCCAGGGCTGGAGCTTTATCTACTGTGCCACCCAGCTGCCCCATGGAAATTTACTTTTTAAAAAGCCAATTAATTTTCTTCCCCCAAAATTTCTCAAAATTATAGTATCTAATTATACTTTGTTTCTTAAATGACTCTTGTACACAAAAAAACCCTAATATTTAGTTTGAGACCAACACCCTCAGCTTACCAATTTGAGTATTGGGAATTCACGAAGATTGTCATAGGGAAGGCTTGTAGAATTTCTTCAAACAATATGGCTATTAGGAGTGACTTCTGTAATAATTAGGACCACACTCCTCAGTACTGACAAAAGGAGCAACAATGCCTTTTCTTTCTTTTCTTTTTGTCTTTGTGTACTTTCCCTTGTGTATTTGGTGCTATCCTTTGGAGGACTCAGCCAGACTGTAGGGTGTATTTTGAAAGGAATTATAAGGCTAATGTTCGTTCATAAATGAAAAATAATTATGCCCCAGGAATTCTTCCTGCTTGTTCTTACTATATGGAAAGTTACACAGTCTAGTGAATCAGATTTTGCTTTCCTATCACCCAGCCTGTTAATGGGACCAGAAAAAGGCAGCAAACCTACCCTTTGAAGTACTTAGGGAAATGACAATCAATCAACCCTTTTATAAAAGATAAATTATTGAAGCTCATCATAATTAATCATTTTTAAATTTATGCATATGTAATTTATTCCTCATTTATTGGGCAGCTAGGTGGCATTGGAATGCCAGGCCTGGAGTCAGAAAGACCTGAGTTCAAATGTGAACTCAAACACTTACTAGCTCTGTGACCCTGGGCAAGTCACTTAACCTGTTTGCCTTAGTTTCCTCATCTATAAAATGAGCTGGGGAAGGAAATGACAAACCATTCCAGGATCTTTGCCTCAAAAACTCCAAATGGGCCCACACAGAATTGAACATGACTGAAATGACTGAACAAAAATAATAAATATATTCCTCTTTGAAATACTGGTTAAGAAAAGCATTGCTTTTGAGAATGAATTATATTCCCTGAAATTTTAGCCTGAAGTATACATACATAAACACTTTCTGACAAACCTCTTGAAACTGATTTATTTATATTGCTGATGGTTATAGACCTTTAGCTGCAGTGACTGTTCATCTATAATCCAGTATTATTGATTTAAGTAGATATTTTAAATCCCAGGATAACTTTTTATTTATGAAAAATTCCCCACTCCTTTGGGATGAAATAAATATGACTGCATTTGTTGTCTTTGCAACAAAAGTTACCTTTTCCAAAAAAAACCCAAAAACAAAACCAGCAAATTAATCAAATATGAAACATAGAAAATGCTGAACATATCTACCAAGGGCACATATGAACACCCTGAATCTACGATTCCAATAATTTTAAATACTATTTCTAGCTTTAATTTGTCCCTCTCATTCATTGTCACTTATAATTTTTACCTCAACAGACAACTATGCTGTCCTTACCCTCTTCTGTGTGTCTGCTATTCACTGCTTGCCAGGGTTTCTTGTGTCAGTGAAAAGTCCAGTGATAAATGTTAAGTCATTACATGCCTCTGATAGTACTAAAACTAGGTTGGAGAAGTTAAAACGAGACCAAAATAGGGGTGGTGATGACAGACCAGCTGTGATGCATGTTCCTTGTTTGCCCTCTGAGTTTTAGAAACTGGGTATTATGTGGATTACTCTAACCTCCTTGGCCTATATATTTACACTGCTCTTTGGTTAGCAGCAACGTAGAATACAGTGAATATTTGGTTTATTCTGATTAACGAGTGTTTTCTCCAGCGTCTTCCCACTGTGGAATTTTCTGCCTGAACACCTTTCCTTCCCCTTAAATATCCTCCCCCCCCCACTATCCCCTCTCTCTACTACTTTAAGGCATAATGTTTTCATTTGACCTCTTAGCCTAGAGTATACTTTTCCTTTCCATTGATCTAGTTTATCTTTTGGAACACTCTTGAAAGCCTCTTGAAACAGCTAGACCTTTCTGACTGATTGGCACTAAAATTAAATATGTGAAAATAGCCTCTATTGGGCAAATGCTAATGAAATTACCCGCACTTGATATTCCTGTAACTTCATTGTAGAAATAGTTATGACGGGCCGTGACAATGAAACAGCATTGGAAGTGTTTTAGGCTATAGTTCATATATTATGAAAAGAAGTCCAATTGAAGGAAAATCTTCTTAACTATTAGAGTTGTCCAAAAATAGAACAGACTCTCTTGGGAAGCAGTGAGATGTTCATCAGATAGAGGTGGGATGACCACTTGTCAGGTATGCTGTAGAGATTTCTGCTCAGGTACAGGTAGGACTAAGTGACTTCTGAGGTTTCTTTCAATTGTGTAATTCTCTAGCTATATTCTGATTCTTGGATTATATAATGCCTAAATTAGGCAAACCTAGTATTGCTCTTAGTAACTTTAAAGTGCTATATAATTATTAACTATCATAATTATCATCATCATCATCAATTCCTCTTTGCAGGAATCCTTTATGGTTTTGTATACCAATGGGTAACTTCCTAACAGAACGTATATTCACTCTCTAAATATACAGGGCAATGTGAACAAGAGCCACAAGCTATAGAAGATCTGATCTATACACACAATCCTCCCTATGTTCTGAAAGCACAGTTGCAGTAATGTAATAAGATCCTAGATTTGGAGCTGGAAGACACCTTTGTGGTTAATCTGGTCTGACCCTCTCCATTGTACAGATAAGGAAAGTGAGGCCCAGGTATTGACCTGTAATTTGAAAACATATTTGTGATACTAGTTCATTGCACTTTGGAAAAGAATTTTTTTTTTCCTGAAATATGTGTGAGGCAGGATGGTCACACTTAACTCTTGTTCCTGGAAAGAATCATTTTTAATATGTATCAGAGATAATGCCTTTACTAATAACACCTCTAGAACATCTTCAGTGTTTTGATTTCGTTAGGAATTCCTGTGCTTGCATGGTTTTCAGTTTATTTGGGGGTGTAGGTATATGGTATAAGAAATGACACATTCCTGGAAGGAATGTTAGTGACTTTCCAAGTATCCCCAGTCAAGGGGTGAAATTATACCATCTGGGTTAGACTAGGGTCCTTTCCACAGGGCCAAGGAAAATGTGGGCAGAAACAGCTAGAATGACTGATCTGACTTCTTTTAGGCTAGGGAAGCCTGCTTTTTCTCTGAACTCTGCCATATGGTATCTTGAAATGTATACTCTGTCAGTGTCTGCCTTTCTTTTGTGCTCATGAACCACTGATCACCAAAGTATTTTTCTAACTTTCTGTGCATCCTAATGGAGTTTATTCATGACTGGTATATTCAAAGGCACTGGGAGTTTGTTTACCCTAGATTGGTGCATTTGTAAAAGGTGCTAGCTCCCTTCTTTATCCAGGTAAAGCGCAGTGGAAAAGCACAATGCTCAGGAGCCACTAGGGTCAGTCTGAAATCCTGTTAAGAGCTGACCAGCTCCTGGCTGAATCTATATGCCAGAGGCTCATGGAGTCATCAGTTTAGAGCTGGGGGAACCTGAGAGGCCATTTAGTCCACCCTGTTCATTTTATGGATGAGGAAACTGAGGCTTTGAGTAGTTAAAGATCTTAGAACTAATAAGTGTGTGAGGTGAGATTCAAACCTAGGTCTTCCTGACTCTAAGACTCATGCCCCATCCTCTGTGGCTATGCCACAAGGTATTTGTGTTCACCTTATCCTTTTTTAATGTTTTGAAAGAAAATGAAGATTTTTGTTTGAAAATATTTATTTTCAAGACCTTCAGAATTGCTCCATGAAAATTAAATTTCCAAGAAAATCAAGATATACAACAATGCATTTCTTTTGTTACAGCAAGCATCACAATCCAAACAAACACAAAACCATAACACAAATCAGTAATCTTCAAAAACCTGGGCAAAGAAAAAAAAAATTCAAACAGAACACCACACTCCAATTTCGAGGAGTTGAAAATGAAAGGTAAAAAAAATGAGCAGAAATGAAGAGTTTTTTCCCCCCCGATCCTATATCTAATGTATTAAACCTTTGACACTAGGAATCAGGGTGTCTCATTAAATCATATAAGTGCTTAGTGTCAAAGGAATGGTACTCAAGAAATTCAAACATCTGTATTAGGTGAACAGTGACAAATGATGAGTAGCTCACTATTATAGATTGGTAGCAATTCCAAAAAGCAAGAGGCTAAAATACACCCTCTTTCTCTCCTTCCACTTTCTATTCCTAACAAAATAATTAGGGAGCAGATATCCAAAATACCTCCCTTTACCTTTCATTTCAAACAATACAAAAGGAGCAAATATCACAAATACTCCTTTTTACCTTTTGTTCCAAACAATACAAAAGAAACAAATATTAAACATAAATAAATAATACAAAATACTACTAAATAATACAAAGGGAACCAATACCACTATCAGAAACAGCCCCTCCTTTTACTTTTTTCCTTCAAGCAATACAAAAGGAACCAATATCAGAAATACCTCCCATTATCTTTTGTTCCAGTACAAAAGGAATAAAAATTTAACCATATGTTCTAAATAATACAAAAGGAACAAATTTCAGAAATACCCACTTTATACCTTTTGTTCCAAACCATAAAAAAGTAACACATATCAGAAATACCTGTCCTTTACCTTTTGTTCCAAACAATACACAAGAACAATAATTGGAAATAACCCCATTGCTTTTTGTTCCAAACAGTACAAAAGAAATCAATATTTAATTATGCGTTCTAAATAATAAAAAAGGAACAAATATCAGAAATCCTACCCCATTACCTTTTATTCCAAACAATACAAAAGAATGATGGGAAATACTCTCCCATTACTTTTCATTTCAAATAACATAAAAGAAATAAATATTTAACCATATCTTCTAAATAATATAAAAGGGACAAATATGAAAAATACCCATTTTATACCTTTTGTACAAAAGTAGGAAATATCAGAAATACCACCCTATTACCTTTTGTTCCAAACAATACAAAACAATAATTGGAAATATCCTCCATTACTTTTTGCTCCAAGCAATAAAAAAACACCTATATGTTCTAAACAATACAAAAAGAACTGAGATCAGAGATACCCTCATTATCTTATTCCAAGCAATGCAAAAGGAATAAAAATGTAACCACACCTTCTAAACAATATAAAAGAAACACATATCAGAAAAATTCACCTTACATCTTTTGTTCTAAACCATACAAAAGGAACAAATAAGAGAAATATCCCCCGTTACTTTTTGTTTTAAACAATATAGAAGAAATCCCCCCCTTTTCCTTTTGTTCCAAATAAAACAGAAGGGACAAATATCAGAAATACTCCTACCCTTTACCTTCTGTTCCAGACTATAGAAGGAACAAATATCACAAATACACCTTCCTTTTACCTTTTGTTCCAAAGACTAAATAAGGAACAAATATCAGAAATCCCTTTTTCCTTTTGTTCCAAATAAAACAGAAGGGATATCAGAAATACTCCTACCCTTTACCTTCTGTTCCAGACTATAGAAGGAACAAATATCACCCCTTCCTTTTACCTTTTGTTCCAAAGAAATAAGGAAAATATCAGAAATCCCTTTTCCTTTTGTTCCAAATAAAACAGAAGGGACAAATGTCAGAAATAGTCCTACCCTTTACCTTCTGTTCCAGACTATAGAAGGAACAAATATCAGAAATACCCCTTCCTTTTACCTTTTGTTCCAAAGACTAAATAAGGAACAAATATCAGAAATCCCCCCTTTTCCCTTTTGTTCCAAATAAAACAGAAGGGACAAATATCAGAAATACTCCTACCCTTTACCTTCTATTCCAGACTATATAAGCAACAAATATCAAATACACCTTCCTTTTACCTTTTGCTCCACAGTCTAAATAAGGAACAAATATCAGAAATCCCCTTTTACCTTTTGTTCCAAATAAAACAGAAGGGACAAATGTCAAAAATAGTCCTACCCTTTACCTTCTGTTCCAGACTATAGAAGGAACAAATATCAGAAATACCCCTTCCTTTTACCTTTGT
>NW_027556395.1:0-11114 GCF_003287225.1 Phascolarctos cinereus
AAATGTCTGTTACAGGCTTTTTGATGCACCTTGGCCATATTCAGTCATTTATTAGGGAACCGTAGCACATCTTGTCATTTATAAACTGTATAAAAATGTCCACTGCAGCAGACGCATTCTAAACCACCAGAAAAAGAGCCTTCCCCCAGTGTAGTGGAAGGGATACCGCCATGTACAAAAGACCCACACCAACAGCTTCCTGCCATTCCTAATAAGAAGTCTGCACCGAGCAGGGATAACATCACCTTGTCAAAATTCGTGGAGGAGAGAACAACATCTATTCCCGAAATCCAGACCATCCAGCCCCACAAGACCCTGAGCACACCATCGGTCTGGAGGAGATCCTCCTCTGCAAGAAGAAGCCAGGTTTTGGATGCGCTACAGACGATTGACTCCAACAGAGGAGCACCAAAAGACAATCTCATGGGTATTTGAGCAGGGAATCATTTTCCGATGGTTTTTACAGGCAGGGGGCAGGCAGTCCCCTGGCTTCAAAGAGCTTAAGACATCAGTCTACCAACACAGGGAATGGACGTAGGAGGAACAGTAAGAAGGCCAGTATATGGCTGGATCAGACAGTGCAGAGCTGTGTGCGGGGCTTGAGGTAAAAGGTGTAAATAAAACAAGGCTGGAAAAGCTAGTAATCTCATGGGAGTGATAGAAAGCTTTTAGAGTTTGTCAGTAACAGGAAGGAGTGGAGACATGATGGGTAAGACTTGTGTGCTGGGGTTAGCCAAAATCACTTTGGCAACTACTGCAGGAAAGAGAAAAGGAGGGAAAACAGGAATTCGGCACTTGTTACAAATCAGTTTGCAGTGAGAGTGGTGTGGGGGCAGCTTTTAGATACAGTATCTGGTGGTATTTGTGAGTGAAGAGAAAAGAGGAGTTTGACCTGATAGATGTGGGGAGAAGAGATAAATGGCAACATTTGGCTGGATGTATCGAGCAAGAAAGTGGGGGAGAGAATGCCTTGAAGTGAGTTGGGTGACTAGAAATAGAGAAGATATCGGTGGTTAGGGAGGTTTGGTTTTCTCTTTGTTGATTGTTTTATCCAAAAAATGTTCATTTATGTTCTGTTTGAATGAATTTTATTTGTATTAATTGTTGGTTACTTTCCTTAACAGTTGTACACTCTTGGGCAGATGTGGTGAGATTAGGTACTAAAAAAACCACAAGCACACGTTGTTACAAAACATGGTCTTGAGAGAAGGATAATAAAAAAGCAGAAGAGATTAACCCCCAAGGTCAAGGTACATTACAGAAATGTGGAGATCATTTTTACGTGTGTGTGTGTGTGTGTGTGTGTGTGTGTGCGCGTGTTATACATATACATAATACATGTGTGTATATACATATATATCATCATGTGTATTATACATTTACATTTGTGTACTTAGGAATGTCATCTGAGCAAACATTAAGAAATACTGAATTTATTTTTGGAAATGTTTCTTTTTCCTTTACAGAAGAAGCCTGCAAACCACTCACAGAATCACTTTAGCACAAGCTTCGCAAACTCTCCCTGCACCCTAGTGATTGGCAGAGCTCATACTGAAAAAGTGACCGAGCCTGTATGGCCCTGTATGATGCTGAACAACTTTGTTTTAAACCCTAAGATGGATATGAATGAGGATTTCGCAGGTGAAAGAGTGTGCACAGAAGGCCATGAGAATGTCATGCAGTGTGTTTGTAGATGCACAATTTTAAAAGAGCTGATAGAAGTGCTCCCCACCTCCTTACAGAAGGGGGAGCGTGCATTCTTGAGAGGTCCTGGCCAATTGTTGTGGTCGGATCTGGTGGGATAGCCTATCTTTTCAGCTACAAACAAACCAGCCCCATGATAACTCTGAGTTGGCATAGTTATGCCTCTGGGCAGGGCTAGGCTGTATCTTGCGGTATATGGTCGGGAAGAATAAAGGTGGTTGTGAAGCAACAAGAGAAGCAGACAGACTGGCCTAAATGCCAGTCAAGAACTGAAAGCCAGTGGAAGGAAGCAGGAAAGGAGAGTTGAGTTTGCAGCCTAGGTTGGGGGCCTTGGACTTTGAAAAGAAATCATTATGCCTAATGAGCAGAGGGAGTCTGTTGCATTGTTTGAAGTAGGAATGAGAGTCAAGAGTTTGCATCTAGATTGATTGCATGCCCGGGATTTTGAGAAGAGATCTCTTTATGAATAGAATGGAAGGGGACTCTGTCCCATTGTTTTCTTGTTGGAAGAGGGTGGAATATGACTTTTTTACTTTTAAAAAATACATATCTGTAATATATACAGTACATACGCATATATGATGTTCTATGTTTTTATTGCATACATTAATGTTACTTATTTTCTTCATTAATAGAATTACCAGGCATGTTTGAAACCTCCATCAAAAAGTAAACTGCAAATGTGTCTCCTGAGATTGGTAGAGATTTACACAATTCTTCAGGAGATGAAGACTCTTTAGAACGTAGGTTACATGATGACTCTAGTGCTTGGTTTTTCTTTTTTTCTTCTGTGAAACTTTGGAATGGCAAGTTATGATTTGCCCTTGCCATGCCAGTAGAGGTTTCATGAGTTGCTATAGCTAACCTTCAACCCAAAGGGCTGGTCCCTCACTGAATCACAATGACATAACCTATCCATGTAGAATTTTTACTTTATGATGAATAAGGAGAGCTAACATCTAAACGTAGTTCAGACATTCTTGTGATGTGACAATTTAGACATTTCTTATAAGTTATACTTAGCAACTATACAAAGAATCTTTGACTTCAATCTCCCCCATCCAATTGCAAGTCTTGTCAGTTCTCTCTCCAAGGATAAAGGGATGTATCCCTTTTTTCCTACTACAGTGGCCAGCACTCTACTTCTAGGCCCTAATTGCCTCTAGCCCTTAACTGTTAAAATAACTTCCTAATTGGCCTCCTCTCCACAATCCTTCCCTTCATACAGTTTTCAACGTTATTTTCCTAAAGTGCAGATCCAACCCATAGTAATTAGTATGCCCAAGAATCTTTAGTTGGCTTCCTCGTCCTTTAGGACTAAACGCAAACTCCCCAAACTCACTTTATTTCATATTGCTCTCCTTCATGTACTCTGTATTCCAACCAAACTAGCCATAACTTAAAGGTATATATGTCTATATATTATATTTACATGTAATGCAACATATCTATCTATATTTATGTGTCTATGTATCTATCTAGTTATATCTAGATATATATATATTTTTAACCTGGATAGGCACAGATTTGCATCATCTTACTAAATATTATTATCATTGGCCAGGAAAACACAAGACTACAAAATAATAATTTGGGTAGACCTTTAATTCATAAAGAAGAATTAGTCCCTAGACTAGTGAGTGGAGGCATAGTCTTTGTTTCATAATTATCTTTATTCTGTCATTTATTACAGCAGAGAAACTGATACGTACTATTCCTAACACAGTGGAACAGCTATATGGCCAGAGCATGATATGCTGCCCTGCAAATGAAATCATTCAAACCCTAAAGAAGATCCCTGAAATTGGAAGTGGTGAAATAACAAAGATGCCACTTCAAGAAGTCGATGTAGACCCCAAAATATTAACACCCAATATTTCACTTTTGAAAAACACTTGTACATCAAAGGAAAATAGATCAACACCACATCTTAGCAGAATTAAAAAAACAGCAGCACTAGATCAAAAAGTTACATACGTGGAAGAAAAATTTGAAAGTGGAAATGTGGAAGATCTGACCACCAGGAGACTGATAAGAACGCCTAAGGAAAGGGAAGAACATTTAATAGAAGACGTGAAAGTTGTCAAGAAGTCTGGTAAAACATCACAGAAAAAATGTGATCCAGAATACTCAATGAGTATTGAGAAGTTATATGAAATACCCAAAATAGAACTAATAGAAAACACACCAAGCAGCCTAGGGAAACTTAGAGGAGAACCCAAAAAAGTAGAAGAGCTTCCAGGTCATAGGAATATGACAGTTCATAAGGAAAAGGCAAAAGCAGGAGAAAACTTTTTTAGGAGGTTTTTAGGAGGTTTCAGGAGAGTTTTCAAAACATCAAAAGTAAAACCAGAAGATCTAAAGAGATTCAAACTGATGGAGAATGCTAGACCTAAAACTGATACTGATGAAAAAACAAAAGTTAGTGATTCAGTTAGTGAAATAACATCTCACACACAATGAAATGAAAAGAAGGCACCAAAGGTCTTAAAAGAAATGAAATTGAAAAAAAGAATTGAGAATAAAGGAATGATGGTGTTTCGTTCTAGGAATAAAAAGGAAATATTTCCTAGGCAGTCAGATATGACATTCTGAAATAGTGAAAAGGAACCTTTTAAGAATTTTCCAGGTTTGTTAAAGAGTCAAAAGGCAATACTGCACCCTAGAAACAGAAATAAACCTATGGAGCAAGTAAATTTGAGTTTGAGTGAAATCAATGAGTTACACACAGAAAATGAACAAAAAAGTATCAAAAATTTGCAGGGGAAGACCATTGTGACTGAAGATGGACTGGCTTCAAGAAAGAGAAGCAAGTTAAATTTGAAAAAGAAGATATGCATAGAGAGTAAGGAAAAGATACCACCTAAGAGTTTCACAGTTCATGAAAAGGTGGAATGTTTAACATCTAGCAACATACTTAAGTCTGCTAAGGAACCACAAGAGCCCAATTTAGGTTTACCGACTGAACTATGTAAGACAGAGAATGAGGAGAAGAAACTTAAAGATGCAAGTGCCAATATAGGGATGATGACTTCGAAAACCAGAGGCAAAAATAAAGTAGATACATTGTCCAAGGAAACAAAGAAACTGCACAAGAGCTTCCCGGAGAAGTTTATGTCATCAAGATCACATAAAAAGGAAACAGAAACTCAAGAGAGGATATATATGGAGTGTCTAGGGAAGAGTCTCCTGGAGAAGAATGCAGTGAAAGTCCATGTCACAGGTCTTGACCATCTAGAAGTAGGGGCATTAGATTACTCCATGCTGCCAGGGTGGCACCTGAAACAAAGGTAGAAGAGCCAAAGAAGCCTGCGAAAGTTCGTAAGACTGGATTAAAGTCTAGTGGCAAAAAGAAAAAGAATAGAGGCCTGAAAGGATCTAATGCTGTATTAACATCTAGGAACATAGAAAAGGATGGCAAATGCACAGGTATTTGCCCGGATATCTTTCAAAGTTCATTGGTACCTCAAGGAATTTTATGTTTAACTAGAAACAGAAACAAACAACCTCAAGACATTCATCGGATACCTAGTCTAAAAAAGATCATTGAAAAGCAGCTTCCAAGCCTGGAAAATAAAGCCCAGGATAGAGTGCAAGAATCCTTTAGAATTGGAAGCCGAAATGGAACTGACGAAGAAATCTATAGTACTCCTTTGCTGAGGGCCATGGAGATAGCTTGCGCTGAGAACAAAAATAGAGCTATGATTGAACACCAGTTACATTGAAGGTCTACTCAGAAGAAGCAGACACAATGCAGAATAGATAGGATTTAATCTTTTGTCAAAGGACATCTTACCTTTGGGTAAGGTTGGAAAAGCAACTGTTCTCCAGATTCTTCCTAACAACGAGAAAGCAGGCAATACAGATCTGCAAAGATCTGCCAATCTTAGCAAACATGACCCCTCCACCACAGCAGGAGAATCAACCCCAGAAAAAGTCTCAAATTGGAAGAAAACTTTTTACACTACTCTTTTCAGAAAGAGAATAAAATCAAAGACACCTAGCAGTATACTGTTCGAGCCAATTGATGTTGGAAAGTATAGCCCAGAGAGTCGTCTCCTAAAATCTGTCCCACCGGTCGGTGACAATTTAAAAGAAATCCATTCAGAGCCTTCTTTGCTTACAGAACCCAGCAGCAGTGCTGTGTTAGAAAATAACAAAAACCAGACTCAAGAAAAGGTCACTGAGGAACCCATAAAATTAAGTAATGACCAGGAGTTTTTGAACTCATGGAAAACAGGAAAACACAACTTAAGCAGACCAGACCAGCTACCAGGAGTTCAAAAGAGGTATGATGTCACATTTTATGATGTTTCTTTTTAATGGGCATATCACATGTTTTGCTAAATTTCTCAATGGTTGAAGTTCAGCTCTCAGTATTATATAAGATAATCTAAAAAGCATTTACATGACTTTGGAATGAAGTGATGTGTGTTTGCTCTCTAAGGCAATTTAAATAAAATATAATGCGAAACCCTTTTTTCTATACCAATCTTTACCTTATTCTGTGTTGAGAACACATATATGGTCAACTTTTCCAGAACAGATGAAACAGATCTTGTCTCTGTCTTGGGGCAGAGGAGTGCCTAAGTGTTTGGAATATGTTGAGCTTCCTCCCTAACCTAACAAAGCAAAAATTTTAAATGAGCACTGTAGGGCAGGGAGGTAACCAAGTTTGCTTTTAGTTTTGTTATTCTGAAACCAAAGTGAAGAGCAACGATTTGTTATGAATGGTAAAACATTGATTCTTTTAGGTACAGTATAATGCCTTGTTTATCCAAGTAGTATCAGATTTGGATAGTAGAAGCTAATTTTACAGATCACTGAACCCTCACTCTGTCCTTTAAGCACTAGCTTTTTTTATTTTGTTTTAACCACTTTAGATAGAAACCTTGCTAAAATCTATTACACACTTCTCTGCTTTCTAAAGCTGAGTATTCAAAATGTAATTTAACCTTTTCTTGATGAGTAGTAGTCATCATTATGAACATCAATTACTATGCTGTAATATAATGATATTTGCAGACCCACAATCATCCCAGGCTCTTCATTGTCAGCGATACCTTTTTCTTACTGTCATTTGCTTTCCTTCTCCCCTTTTCCCCCTCCCCCAACCTCCTTGGCAGCTATAGAAAACTATATAACTAACCTGTTACAATTGTGGGTAAAGTAAGCAGACTCTCTGGTCCCTCTGTCTTTAGGGTTCTCACACCTGTTCTAAAGAGTTGAAGGCCCCAGATGGATGAGATTGTTTTGCCCTAAACTATTTACATTTTAAAGCACCTATCCTGAAAGCCTTAATAAGCATCACTTAACTTTAATTTATAGTTACAATTCCCCAGGTATTCAAAAGGAACTTCCTCACCTTATTATTTAAATAATTGTTGTTGTTGTAAGAATAGTGAGGAATTTTCGTGTACTATTCCATAATCTTTCTTCTACCGATTATCTTACAGTCACACCGTAACTCAATTGATGGCCTTTGGGCCCTTACTTGCTTACAGAGGGAGGGCAGCTTATCTTGTGGTACGATCTTGGCACTTTGTTTGGCTGGTCCACAGGCCACCTCCACACACTGTTAAGTCCTTCACTGGGTCTAGATTCAGAACCTTTGAATTGAGTGAAACCTGGCCCAGTTTGTGGCACAGAGATGACTTTCCAGAGCCCTCTGGTCACTGTAGTAGGATTAAAGCAGAGGGAAACCAGACTCTTCAATTGACCTAATATTAGAATATAGCACATTTGTCAGAAATAAGAATTCAAGTGAATGTTGCATTATCTTGAATTTCACGATGAAAAGTGTAACTTAGGCCTCTCATCATATGAATTTGGACATTCTGTGCGTGTGAATTTGTTTCTATATTTTATCCATTTTGACCCAGTGTAGGATTCTTTAGTTGAAAGCCAATGCTTTTTTGAATTTAGCATTTCCTTCAGCCATTTCAAAAATGATATGAAGTTATATAAGTCCACATATCAACAAACTGAGAGGTTTACCCCAGTGTAGCTTGTGATCGATTATGTTAAATAAAATGTTTAAGTTAACTTGTGATTTGTCTTGCAGATCTTTCCTTTTTCATTGATTTGAAAAAGAAAAAAAATATTAAACCTAAACTGAACAGGTTCTTGTAGAATTTTTGCAGAAAAGAAGACTAGCATATGGGATCTAATAGGAAATTGGGTTTCAGGTACTGTGGTTAGATAATGGGATATTGCTCTAGTGTTTCTAAATAACTTTGTAATTGGAAATGCCATTACATCTGTCTGCTGTGAATCCATATGTATACAAGATAAATTATTTACATATGTCTATCTTGTGTTCTTTGTTCCAAATCCAGGCAACAAAGAAAGTGAAGACAGCAAAAATGATGGTCATCTTAAAATAGTAAAATATAATTTTAAGGCATATAATTTTAAGTGAATATAATAAAATAGTTTGATTGTCACAAAATTTCAAGTTATTTTGTAAATGGGGCAGTGAATGACAATGTTCAAGGCAATGAACATTCGTTTTTTGTTTGGGGTTTTCTTTTTAGCAAATGTAAACTTCTTTTCATTAAATGTTTTTCTTCATAACCTAAAAACTTTTTGTGTGAATTCACTGAATTTACTTACTCATGGTTTTGTGGTAAATAAATTATACACAGAATGTATACACATGCATTTTTATGGCAGTCCCAATGTTTCTCCACCCCTTGCAATGATTATTTTATGAAACATAATCTATCTTATCTTGTTTCATTTGTTTTCTCTCTACCAAACGGCAAAAACTGTTGGGGGGGGAAGTTGTTTTTTTTTTCCAAACACTGGCTTTTTCAGATTTCACTGTAGTAAGTTTTGTTTAGACAGTGTCCAATTTTGAAAATTCTAGAATGTCGACAACACGTGGGCCTGCCATTTGAAACTCAGAGATTCGACCTTGTTCCAACTCTTTAAGGCCTAACTTGGCTCATTTGGCTGTTGGATATTTGAAGGCTTAATGTAGCAGTATTCATAAGCAAAAACTGCTTTGGGAGGGGAGAAGGGGAGGAGTTTCCATTTTCACAGAAGCCAGCCTTGGGCAAGATTCTTATGATTATAGAGGATTGTATGGGATATGAAATTAAAGGCTTGAATAGAAAAAAGGTAGATTACTGGTACCTTGAGCCATCCCAAAGACTGTAGCAGGGTTCTTGTGGATGTTGACTGACTGACTGCATCTTTCCAGTGAAAGGCGGGAGGAATAATGGCTTCTTACCCTGGAATCAGAATGCTCAATCCTTCATTTTATCATAGAAGTGTATCTTCTTCTCATCATGCCTTTTGGAACCACAGAGTAACAGAAGAACCCAGGTTTATCTTGAGCGTATTATTGAGCGTACGTAACTAAAGCCAGTCAATCAACTTGTGCCAGGGATTGCTTAGCCCTGGGAACTTAAAATTTGGAGGCCAAAGTCTGGCCCTGCCTACAAGGAGCTCCCAGTCTAAATGACTGGAATTTAGTTGAAGCCTAGGAGGCCAGTAGTGAGAGAGAACATTCCAGGTATGTGGGGGTAGAGGGGAGGAGACAGCAGGTACCCAGAGCTGAGATGGGCATTCAGAGAGGAAGGAAGGGTGTCCCCAAACCCAGAAGAGAGTGATCTCTGTAGCGTCAACAGCTCCTGAGAGGTCAAGGAGAATGAGGCTTGTGAAAGGCCCAGTTATTCCCCTATCTCTGCATACCTACAGAAATATCTTGTCTCTCAAATCGTCTACTTTTCCCCTCCTATGACATTCACAGATGCCTCATCCCTTCCCACATCATTTAAGCAGTGGTCCCAAGATCTATGTTCTAGGGCACTGCCTATAGGGCGTTTGGGATACAAGGAATAATCCCAATATTTGAGGAGCTTACATGCTAATGGGGGATACGGGTGTGTAAAACTGCACATAGCGTAAATATAAAACTGATGATCCCATGGAAATGCATTCAAGGTCGTTTTAGAGGAATGGTACCAGCAGCTGGGGACTATCAGGAAAGGCTTCATGCCAAGATGGGAGGAATGAGGATAAGGGAGGTGGTGGGCAGTAAGCAGCAAGGCACACTTGTTTGGCTGACTTACCACGTGCTGGAGGGTCAGTAATGGCCAATGAGGTGGTGAAGGGTTTTAAAGCCTTAAAGAGTTTGTCTGTAACCCTAGATGTTAATAGGTGACCACTGTAGTAGGGGACGTAAAGGAGTCACATCAGGTCTGTGCATAAGAAAAAATACTTTTGGAGAAATTTATACAATGACAACACAGGAAACCACTTGAAAAGTCTTTATAACCAGTGATAAACTGAGAGAACACAGGTAAAACTGGCCACTCACCTGACAGATGATGAACTTATGGGGTGCTAGAGGGCACCATAGTGCACAGTGCAGGGCTTGGAGTCAGGAAAACTCCCCTTCCTGAGGTCCAAATCTGGCCTGAGACACTAGCTGTGTGACCCTGGGCACTTAAAGTCACTTAACCCTGTTTGCCTCAGTTTCCTCATCTGTAAAATGGACATAAGAATGAAAGTCACCCTCAGGAAGAAGATCAAATGAAATCATATTGTGAGGTTCTTGGCACAGTGTCTGGCACATAGAAGGCTCTGGATAAATGCTTATTTTCTTCTTTCTTTCTGGTAACTCTTTCAAAAACAGCAAACAGAACTAGTCCGGGAGATATTTTGCTCTATTATGTTGGTTCCCTAGATCTCCTCACTGATCATAAGTAGTGATGACAACAGTAAAAACTGTTTCCTTTCATAGAGTATTTTGAAAGCATTGCACTTTTCAAAGTGGTTTTGCATTTATTATGTTATTAGACCATTAGAGCAATGCTGTGAAGAAGGTAGTTCGAGTATTCTTATTCCCTTTTTACAGATTAGGAAAAGTGTGATACAAAGAACTAAGTAATTTGTTTAAGGCAGAAAAGACAGATCCTGGACTCAAGACTCCTGGCTCCCAGCCCAGTGAATTTTGCTACTTACTTTGCTCTGGGTCTCTGAGTCTTCATCCCTAAAATTAGAGGATTAGATTAGATGTTCTCTAAGATCTTTTCCAGCTCTAAAAATGAAGACTCTACGAATGCTTTATGGAAAGACCATGGTCTTGTAGCCTCAAAGAAGAGACTATGACCATATTTATATAGAGAAGAAAAGATAGCCTTCTTCTTTAACCTTAAAATTAGCAGTAGAATGACTGTGAAATCACTCGCTTTGAAATTCAGGGATTTCAAGTATTTATTGGCATGTTTAGGACACTTATGAAGCTATTAAGAACTTGGAAAATGAAGACATTTTTCTCTTAGAGCAACAGAAAGATGGGCAGAAGAGCTGGGAAGAATGTCCACCTGATTTGCTTCACAAGGAAGAGCAAACGACTACAAGAGACCAATCCCCATTCACCCGGAACTTGCAAACTA
>NW_027556396.1:0-11081 GCF_003287225.1 Phascolarctos cinereus
TTGAAGGAAATATCAAGTTTGAGTAAGACTATATCAGGGTGGAATCAGTCATTCAGGTCAATATTTGCCCAGTTGACCAGGGCTTGTTGTTGTTCAGTCATTCAGTGATGTCTGACATTAGGTGATGCCATGGACTTTTATCCATGAGGTTTTCTGAGCAAAGATACTGGAGTGGTTTGCTATTTCTTACTCCTAAGTCGTCCCATTTTACTGATGAGGAATGGAAGTAAATAAAGATTAAGTGACTTGCCCAGGGTCACATAGTAAATAAGTGTCTAAGGCCAGACTAAAACTCAGATCTTCCTAGCTCCAAGCCCAGTGTTCTATCCACTGCAACATCTAACTGCCCTGTCCAGGGCTAGTAAAAAAAAATGACCCTGGGAGTATACAAAATCACATTAAGAGGCTACAGGTGTAGTCATTGGCCTCAATAGTAGGGCTTGGATTCTAATTGGATTTTTCTATTTCCAAATCTCATCTTCTTGCTGAGAGAAGTGATTTTTCTATTATATTAATAACCAATTGTTGAATTAGAACTAAGCTTTTTTTTTTCTATTTCTGATTTCAGGGAGCAGCCTTGTTAGTCTGTCAGTCTCTGAAGGACATTGCTCCTTGATAGTGGGCAGGACTTCAACCAAATAGAAGATCTTACAACTATTTAGAGTGTAAACACAATGTAACCTAGGTGAATTCCATTCCTAAAGCATTAATTCTATGCCCTTGCAGCCCTTCATTGTGGTTAGGGTAACCAAGTTCATGAAGGATAAAACCAACCAGAGTGGTTTGGGCATAGATACATTCCATTTTCCCAAAAGATGTAGGTGGCTGAGTCTCATGATCAAGTCATGTCCTCAGCAGGAGGAGGTGAAACTTTAAGCCCACCTCCTCATTACTTGTTCACCAATCCGGGTTGTTTTTCACCTGTCAGTGGCACCTCCTTCTCGAAAGATATTTAAGCATTCAGTGATCTCCATGGTTTTGCCTTTGCTTACAGAGAGAGACCACTGACCATCAGTTTATTGATTATCATCTAGCCTAATTAATAAATAGATTATTAATTACTCAGCCACTCTGTCTCTCAGGCTTTCCATTCATCTCATTGCCCCTGAACCATGTTCTCCATCTCTCTCCAACTGATATGCTTCATTCTGAACAAAGACATTTTTCTCCTTTGAGGCACTACTGACATTTACAAGTGTGTGGTGTATATCTGTGACCTTAGTTCTCTCTATACCCAGTCATTCCTTTAAGGCCTTTAATGGGTCCACAGGATCATATCGCCTTAGATCTAGAGATGGCAGGGACCTTAGAGATCATCTAGTCCACTCACCTCATTTTGCAGAGGTGATTTACCCGAGGTAGTACAGAAGAGTTTAGATTGAGAGCTGCCAGGGATATCAGAGTTTATCTATCCAACCTACTCAATTTATAGATGAGGAAACTGAGGCTAAGAGAGAAGTGACTTACTGAAAGTCATACACAAGAATATAGATCTGGTGACGAAAGGAATCTCAAAAGCTAAGCAATGAAACCTTCTCATTTTACTGATCTGAGAACTGAAGTTCGAGGCCTTAAGTGACTTGCTCAGGGTTATATACATCATCAGTGATAGATGCAGGATTTGAACTTGGGCCTTTGTGACTCCAAATCCAAGCTCCTTCCATTCTCCCACAAAAAAGGCGCCATTACCAATTCATACTTCCTCTTTCTGTGTCCTGGTGAGGAGTGTTGTTGTCAAAAAGCAATGTCTAATTTCGTGACTGCAAGGTGAGCAGAAATGGGAAGGAGAAGAAAAGAGCAAGGTCATTTAGTTCTAGAGCCAAGTAGAGATGACACTTTACAGGAAGTGCTGTTCCCCTTATCCTTACCCTTCCTCTGTCTCATTCTCTCTCTTCCCCTGTTCAAAGAGCCTAGCCCTGTGCTGCACAGCCAGTAAGGACTCAACAAATAGTGTTTTTTTAGAGTGAAGTGACTTAAAAACCAATGAATAAGAAAACTGATAACTCAGATTTTCTTTGGCCATCATCTACTCAGTGCTTTCTCAAAATTTTTGAGCCTACAAAGTCTTTGCTAATTGTTACAATTCTTCCACCTAGACAAAGTTCTTGCAGATTTTCTTGACTCTTTTTCCCTCTGTCAGACCTTGGAATGGGAAGCTGAACAAAATAATCTGCTGAAATTCACATCAGCTGTTTTCTAAGCATAGCACATTCAGTGTCAATACCTCTGCGGTGTTTTGAAACTCATTATCTGGCAGCAAAGGGCAACTGAGCTCATGAGTTCCATTATTCTGTTTCCTTAGCACAGGAGCTTTTTTGGGAAGCAATCACCTCACCCCAGACCCAGATTTTATAGACAGTTTGTCATTATGCTCGCTGATGGCAATAACTGATTCCCTGATGCCTATGGTAATTCACAGATATATGGAACTGGGTAAGAAGGAGATGATGTATTCCCATCAGACTCTTCTAGACAGAATGTTTTCCTGAGAATCACAGTGTGGTAATGATACCATGACAACTTAGGACCCCTTTGATGGATAAGTGAGTGTTATTGGATTCACTTTTTTTCCATGATAGAATGCCTACAGGAGATTTATATCATCTTTGGTCAAGAAATGATGATTTTTATATCTCTTACAATCTCACAAACTAAGCTACTTTTTAAATCCTTTCAAACTTCTCATATCAGCAAGAGGCAAAGATGGGGTAAAGAAATTGACACCTTTGCTGTAGGATGTTATATAGACAGGAAGCCAGATAATTCACTTCAGGCCAATAGGGATCTATCACCTGCTTTGCAGAGGAACCTTTCCATTTAGAAGAAGTTATAGTTCCTTTAACATCAAAAATGAAAACCCTTCCTTATACCTTTAGTCTCAGAACTTCTAGAGGGATGAGAGTAGCTTGGTGAGATGAGAGAATAGAAGGCAGCAGATATAGTGGATGCAGTACTGAATTTCACTTTCTCAAAACCCAAGTTAAATCCTACCTCAGAAACTTAGTAGCCACGCACTCTTAGATAAATCACTTCACCTCTGTGGTTTTCAGTTTTCTCCTTTGTAAAACTGGAGAACGGTACTAGATGGCCTCTTCTATGTGTGCATCTAGGGTCCTGTGATCTCAAGGACTCACTGAAGGTTTTAAAGGAATGATGGCAGAGAGAGAACTGAGGCAACAACATATATACACCACATAAGCTTAGCAGTGCCTGAAAGGAGAAGGACAGAGATAAAGAGACAGAGAGTGAGAAAGATAGAGAGGGAGGGAGCAAAGGAATTAAGGGGAGAGAGGGAGAGAGACAGTAACGAGGAGTGAGAGGGAGAGGGAAAGAGGGAGAGAGAGAGACAGAGAGAGAGAGACAGAGACAGAGAGAGACAGAGAGAGACAGAGAGAGAGACAGAGAGAGACAGAGAGAGTGAGTTAGTTTTGTTTAGAATTCAACGTAACAGTGGCAGACAAATGGTCTCCCATTTAGCATTTGGAAGTAGAGGAGCCAGGAATCCCAGCCCTACTACTGAGCACAATGACTACAGATGTAGCCTCATGTACTATGGGATTTTGTATACTCACAAGGTTATTGTTTAGTTTAGGGGTTTTTTTTGTTTGTTTGTTTGTTAATTTACTAGCCCGGCTCACCAGCGCCAATAGTTACTTGCACGGCTGATTTCTCCATGGTCAAATCTTATTCAAACTTTTGAGATTTCTTTCATAAATTCCCTTCAAAACTAAGGTCACTCATATTTTTGTATGTATTCACTCTGAATATTGCTCTTGTGAGTGGGTAATATCAATGTTTTACCCAATTAACGGTACATTGCAGGGTGAAGCCAACTCAGTGGTTTCTTCACTGCTATGAAATTTTATCCTCTATAAGATAGATCTTTGCTATAATGAAGAGTTTCATAGGTAATCTTCCTACTGATTATTTGAGTTGAATTCCTATTTGCATTTAAGGAATTCATTGCTCACTTCCTGTCATAAATTCAGGACTTCATTTAACTCCATTCTTTTTTACCTTAACCAGAAGTAAACTGTCCCACAGATTAAAATCCAGTAAAAGTTGAAACTGGAATTCATCTGAACATAATATTAGGAGTCATAGAGGAGATAGCAGCCTTAAAGTAACCATGAAATGATGTTGTTCAATTTCATTAAATAACGACCTTTGAATTATTTTTCATTGTCTTCAACTTTTTAGTAAACTGCAGTATCCTGTTTGAACAGGAGATTTCAATGAAATTTTATGCTATGGCTCTCAAGTGAAATTAATTGGTCAACAAGCATTAGTTATGCACCTACTTTCAATTCAATTAATTCAACAAACATTTATTGATCACATACTATGCACCAGGCACATTGTGCCAGTCATGGGGGACTTAATAAGTAGGTTAATTACAGTAAAGTACATAAAGGAAGAGAGTGTATAAAAAGATGAACAAGTTAGGATGTAACTAAAATTAAAAGAACTTTAAATGATAAAAAGAGAAGTCTCTTTCTGATGCCGTATTTACGGGTGAGATACTGGAGTTTAGTGAACAGGTTTCCTGACCAGTGCCCTAAGCATTTCAGTGAACTGCAACATCATTTCTGACCACCAGAAGCTAGGAAAAGACTGCTCTATCCTCCTCAATGGCAATTAATTAGTCATCTAATATTATATGTTGCATAGGCTAAAATAAGCAAAACAATGTATCAGCAAGGTCACAGGTTGGGCAAAACATGGGGCATCTCCAATAAATGGTCATAAGATGGTCACCTGCTTGAAGCAAGGAATATCTCTACTGACTAAGGGGGTATGAGATGGTCAATTGCTCATGTTGGACAAGAGAGAATGGTCCGTGGCTACAAAAATAAATTGGAGGACTTTCCATGTAGTTGAGTCACTTCTGTCATACTAGGCTTAGTCCCCATGACAAAGAAAAATGGGGCAGAGGCTTCTAGTTAACTTCCTATGATTATGCAAGTGAATTTACAATCTGCAGCTCATATTTTTGGGGTCTAATATGCAGAACCCATAATCATTACCCCTGTGGAATCATATCAAATTGATTGATAATCATTGGAACAGAGTAAGGGTTCAAATGAATTGTTTCTCATAGCATAAAAGTATGTGATACACTGATCATTTAAGTAATTTGTCTCTAATCATTATTTCAAATTAAAGAAATTAAGAGTAAACATTCAAAAGTCATATTCTGATCAGATGAACTTTTGGCTTGGAGGGTAGCCATAAGCAATGCTTTCTGCTCACCTCCCCTTAAAAAGGGTTTCTTCTTTATATCTTGTCTATGTGTTTGTCTTATCCATTTGTTTGCTTTTTCCAAAAATCCTTTATCTTCTTTCTTGTTTAGTGTTATTTGCAGATTCTGTTACTTTGAAACGTCTCTAAAGGGAAAATGCAGCCAATGTTTGCCCATAGTCAGATCTGGGTTGCAGTCCTGGGTCACACTCTCAGGGGAAGAAGAGCACTAGTACACCAGAGCTTGTGGCTAGAGGGGTGGTGATCCTGTTCACAGTACAAGGGTGGAAGGGTGCTTGTGGTCTCTCAGGGACCAGAACACAGGCCAGGAGAGTAGTAAACACACCTCTCCTTAAACCATACAACCTTGGAAGAGCTGTAAACTTATGCGCCCTCAGGACTAGCTCTAAAAACAGCTGCACAAAAGACCCAAAGCTTGAGAAAGTGCCCCCTCCACCCTAAAGAGCAGAGCTCAAATTTAATATAAAGTTAAAAGTCAAAAAAGTAGGCTGTGATAGTGAGCAAACAACAAAAACAGAACATGGCCGTCAGAACTTATTATGGTGGCAGGGAAGATCAAAGCACAATCAGACAAGAAAACAAGGTCAAAACTGCTTCTTTCAAAGCTTCCAAGACCAATATTGGTTGGTCTCAACCCCAAAAGAATTCCAGGAAGAGTCCAAAAGGATTTTAAACATCAGAGATATAGAACAAAAATTGGGAAAAGAGATGACAGTGATGCAAGAAAATCAGAAAAAAAAGTCAACAGCTTGATAAAGGAGGCACAAAAAATACTGAAGAAAAGTACACCTTCAAAACCAAAATAGGCCAAATGGTAAAAGCAGCACAAAAATCCACTCAGGAGAAAAAATCCTTATAAAGAAGAATTGGTCACATTGAAAAAAAATGTGTAAATATTTCCTGAGAAAATAAATCCTTAAAAAGTAGAATTGCAATGATCCAAGACAATTCTGAAAGATTCATGGTGGAAAATGCTATCCAACTCCCGAGAATGAACTGATGGAGTCTGAATGCAGATTGAAGCATACTATTTTCATGTTCTTTGTTTTTGTTTTTGTTTGTTTGTTTGTTTGCATGTGTTTTTCCTTTGGTTGTTTCTTCTTTCTCAACTTCCACTAATGTGGAAATATGTTTTACATGATGGCACATATATAACCTGTACCAGATTGCTTGTCATCTTTGGGAGGTGAAAAGGAAGGAAGAGAGGAAGAAAATTTTGGAACTCAAAATCATAGAAAAATAAATTTTGAAAATTGTCTTTACATGTAATTTGAAAAAAATATTTAAAAATAAATTTAAAAAAAGGAGAATTGAGCTCAATGAAGAAAACAGTTCCTTAAAAGTTGGAATTGGGTAAAATAGAATTTCATGACTTCATTAATATTAAAAAACAATGAAACAAAATCAATCGAATAAAAAAGAGGAAAAGATGAAATATCTTATTGGAAAAACAACTGACCTCAAAACCAGTTTGAAGAGAGAGAATTTAAGAATTATTGGACACCTTGAAAGCCATGATACAATACTGTGTGGTCACAACCAGGATATCACAAGACTTCGCAGTTACTTCATTAAAGGATCAAAGTGCTCAGAATATGATATTCTGAAGGGCTATCAGCTATGCATCAAAGCAGAGTATTAACTTTCAGGAGGAAAATGGATTTTCAATTAAATAGAAGACTTTCAAGCATTCTTGATGGAAAAAAGTCAGAATTCATTAGAAAATTGTACTTTCCAATGGAAGACTCAAGAGAAGCATTAAAAAAAGTTTCTTTCATAAAGGACCCATTTCTCAAAGACATAGAGAGGTGAGTCAAATTTATGAAAAAAATAAGAGCCCTTCTCCCAATGAAAATGGTGAAAGGATATGGACAGTCACTTTTCAGATGAAGTGATCAAAGCTATCTGTACTCAAAAAAAACATCCTGAATCACTATTGATTAGAGAAATGCAAATTAAAGCAACTCTGAGATAACACCCTATACTGTCAAATTGGCAAATATGACAGAAAAGCAAAGAGAGAAAATTTGGAGAGAATTTGGGGAAAATTGAGACACTAATGCACTAGCGGTGTTGTCAAGTGATTCAACAACTCTTGACAGCAAATTGGAAGTATACCCAAAGATTTATAAAGCCACATATACCATCTGAATTAGCAACACCAATACTAGATCTGCATCCCAAGGAGCTAGGATTAAAACCAAGAATTACGTACCCAGCAAAACTGGGTATCATCCTTCAGGGGAAAAAATTGACATTCAATGAGATAGAGAACTTTCAAGAATTCTTGACGAAAAGACCAGAAATGAATAGAAAATTTGACTTTGAAATACAAGACTGAAGAGAATCATGAAGAGGTAAACAGGAAAGAGAAATGATAAGGTACTTATCAAAGTTGAACTGTTTACATTCCTACATGGAAAGATATTTGTAACTCATGAGATCTTTCTCAGTATCAAGGTTACTGGAGAGAATAGACATACATACATACCTACCTACCTACCTACATACATACATACATACGTATGACACAGAGTGAGTTGAATATGAAAGGATGATATCTAAAAAATAAAATTAAGGGGTGTGAGAAGAATGTACAAGGAGAAGGAGAAAGGAAGAGGTAGAATGGGGTAAATTATCTCACACAATAGAGTCAAGAAAAACCTCTTACAGTGGAGGGAAAGATGAGGGAAGTGAGAGGGAATGAGTGAATATTACTCTCAGAGAATTTGAGGGAGCACTCAATTGGATGTGGAAATCTATCTTACCCTCCAGGAAAGTAGGGTGGAAAGGGATAGTAGAAGGGGGGATGATAGGAGGTAGCGCAGACTGGGCGAGGGGATGATCAGAAGCAAACACTTTTACAGAGGGACAGGGTCAAGGGAGATAATAGAATAAATGGGGGCAGGATAGGATGGAGGGACATATAGTTAGTCTTTCATAACATGACTATTATGGAAGTGTTTTGCGTGACTACACATGTGTAAACTATATCAAATTGCTTGCCTTTGCAGCGACGGTAGGTGGGGAGGGAGGAAATGAGAGAATTTGAAACTCAAAGTTTTAAAAATGAATATTACGAATTGTATTAACATGGAAATAAGATATACAGGCAATGGGATATAGAAATTTATCTTGCTGTACAGGAAAATAGAAGGGGAAGGTGATGATAAAAGGGAAGGTGATAGAAGGGAAGGAAGATTGTGGGAAGGGGTAATCAGAATGCATGCCTACTTGGGGTGGGGGGAGGGGAGAGATGGGGACAAAATTTGCAACTCAAAATCTTGTGCCAGTGAATGTTGAAAACTAGAAACTAATAATTTTAAAAAAAGAATAAAGTAAGTGAAAAATGATTTTGTCTTCATTCAGAGTCTATTATTTCTTTATGTGGCTATGGATAGCATTTTCTTTCACGAGCCCTTTGTACATGTCTTGGATCGTTGTGTTGCTAAGAATAGCCGAGGCATTCATAGTTGTTACACAGTGTTGCTGGTACTGTGTGTAGTCTCTTAATGGTTCTGCTCATTTTGCTTTTCATCCGTTCATACAACTCTTTAAATAAAGCTGCTACAAATATTTTTGCATATGTACGTTCTTTTCCCTTTTTTATGATCTCTTTGGGATACAGACCAAGTAGTGATATTGCTGGATGAAAGGGTACACACAGTTTTGTGTGTCCTTTGGGCATATTTTCAAATTGTTCTCCAGAACGGGTGAATCATTTCAGAACTTCACCAATAGTGCAAAACTGTGCCAATTTTATCATCAGTTTAGGCAGGACATCAGAACAAAAAAAATCATAAAAATGAGAATTTTCCCAAAGCGCAGTGACCTGCCTTCATGAAATGGTGGGTTCCTGCTCCTTGGAGGAGAACCAAGGAAAAGCTGAATGGCCATTTGTGTTATACGTTTCTCTGGGAATTCCTTTCATGAAAAATGGACTAGATGGCTGCTATGGTCCCTTCTATCAAGTTTTGTGCAAATTATGTGAACCAAGGGTGACAAGGAAATCTGAGGACATCCCAGGGTTTCAAAAAGCTGTTTATTGGGGTGGAGCAAACAATCGATGGAGCTGAGCTGAGCTCTCCCTGAACATTTCTGCAGATATGTGTGCAGCACTGGTGGACTTTAGGCTAATGTGCCAATCCCTTAGTTTCGGTGATAGTAGAAAGAGGAGGCCAACTACCTGCCACCTCTAATTTTTCCCTCGAGGTGCTTCCATGCTTTAGCTTGGCTGCCTTGCCTGCTCCATAGGGAACAGGTGGTGAGGATAAATGTCTGGCCCCTTGTTCATAGGAATTGCTTCCCCCAGTGATGACTGTGGGTGCTGAGATTGAAGCACGGCCAGTGTTCTCAGAGAGGCACATATATTTGAGATACTCTTCGGTTCACGGTGCTGAGGTATTTCCCTCATGGTCTCAGCAGAAGTGGTGGTTGAGATGGTGGTAGTAGTTTGACTTGCCTGGTACTAGCTGCCTCCTGTCTCTCTCTCTCTAGGACTTACTGCTTAAGGAAAGAATACATGAGAGGGTTGGAGAAGGGGAAATGCCCACATTTCAAAATGGAGAAGGAATGGAATTTACAAATTATAGATCAATGAACTCCAGGTTTGATTTCTGGGAACTATTGTAGAATATATTTGTAGAGAGACTGGGGTTTTCAATGGCCAAAATGTAGTACAAAAGCAGCTTTGCTGCTGAAGGATATGCATAATAGTAACAGCATTGTGGTGACATGGAGGGAGAACACTGAGCTTGACTGCTCAGACTACTTTTTCTTATGGCTTAAATTCATGGTCACCTAATCCAGAATCTTATAAGTGGGTCAGGCTTTCTGAACTCTATGTTAGAAAATTAACTGTAAACAAGCTTTGCCTTGAATTGAAATAAAGGCGTGAATATAGAGATACCTAATCCTACCTGGGAACATTCTGTCTATACATATATATATTGGTTTTTTTTTTTCTGAGAGAGAGGAGATGTAGTGGCTGTGACTCAAGCACTGTCAGCTTTCGAGAGGATATATCAAAGAGCAAAAGAATTGGGGTTGTGGCCAAAAATATCATACCCAGCAATGTTAGATACAATTCTGAATGAAAAAAAACCAACATTTAATGGATTGTCAGTCTTTTAGAACTTTGTTAAAAAAGAAAGCTGAACTTAGAAGATTTGATGTACAAGAGTCAGAAGAAACATAAGGTCCATACCAAAGACCAATTAAAGGGGAATCAATAAGGACAGACTGTTCAACTTTTATATCTATAAAATGTAAAAGGTATGTCTAAGATTGTTATTAGCAACTGGATAGTGTATAGGAAAAATTGGGGTAGACCTGAGCATGTTATGGCTTTGAAAAGTAAAACTGTTCAGTAATAGTTAAAAGAATAATTCTCTTACACAAATGAGGTGTGAGAGAAAGAGCCAATACAGAAGAATCAGATGGGGGAGGAGAGCTATTAGTCCTGGAAAGCTGTTTTCATCGGGAATGAGTTCAAGAAGGAACAACACATATACATCTAGAATGGTATAATATAAGTCTTCTAAACTGTAAAGAAATGAAACTCTAAGGGCATAGGGAGTGGGGAGGAGATAAGGGAGGAAATCTTTAGAGGGGCAGGTGAGGTAATTGATTAAAGGGGGATATAGCAAGATGGCTTAGATTAACATTAGTGTGAGGAAAACGGAGGCTCCTTGGAAGTATAAGAGATGGATTTTAGAGGGAAAGATGAGAGAATAGGTCAAAGGGGCATATAAAATGATGTTTAGATTTATGGGAATGGGAGAATAAGGAGGGATTGTTGGAGGGGGCTAGGTTAAGTA
>NW_027556397.1:0-11029 GCF_003287225.1 Phascolarctos cinereus
AAGGAACAGGGTGGCAGCAGCAGCCCCTTGTGCCTAATCCAGTCCAAAGCCCTCTGAGCACTCCTGGATGGCCAACAGCAGCATATGGCACAGCTTCTCATAGGTCTCATAGGCTGGCAGGTCCAGCTGATTGAAACTACAAAGCATGGGACCACAGGGAGTCAGTCAGTGAGGGCTAAGCCTTTAATTCTGTATGTATGTACTTCTCCCCTCCACCCGTCACCATTCTCACCATGTGTGGGCCGAAGGCCACCGGTCTGTGGACCTGTCATCTCAGTGGATCTGGAACTTCTGAATGCCATTCATGCCCTCAAGTGCCACAAAACCCTGGAGAGGCACTTTGGAGGTGCCTGTCAGAAACTGGATGAACTTGGCACGGTCAGCCTGTTCACAAGAACGCAGGGCTCTCCAGAACCACTAAATCTAAAGAGATGAGACACCTGGTCTGAGCGTCAAGGGGTGGGCTGGTAATCAAAAGGTTTGAATTCTAGGCCCATCCTTGGCACTGCCCTTTCACCCAGCCTGGGGCCAGTCCTTTCACCCCACTTCCCCATGTAACAAGTCTCCGTTCAAATTCCACCTCCTGCCCCATCTCTGGGGAACTATTTCTCTCCTCATCTCCACGTCCCTGCTGTCAAGTCAAAGTCAGGTCACTCAATAAGCAACTGTTAAGTGCCTATTCCATGCCAGACATACACAAAAAGGCAAAAGACAGCCTCTGCCCTCAAAGAGCTCACAATCTAATGGGGAGACAACAAGCAAACAGATACAACCAAGCTAAAGACAGGCTGACTGGGAAATAATGAGAAGAGGGAAGATGCTAGAATTCAGAGAGGTTGGGAAAGGCCTCCTAGAGGACATGGGATTTTAGGTGGGACTTGCCAGGAAGCAGAGATGAGGCAGGAAGAGTGTTCCAGGCATGAGGGACAGCCAGAAAAAATGCCCAGAGTTCAGAGATGGAGGGTCTTGTTGGTGGAACAGCCAGGTGGCATGGGGTCACTGGATCAAAGAGTACAAGGTGTAAGATGACTAGAAAGGGAGGAGGAGTCAGGTTACTCTGTCTGAATGCCAAACAGAGCATTTTGTATTTGTTCCTAGAGGTGATAGAGAACCCCAGGAGTTATTGAGTAGGGGAGTGACACGGTCAGTCCTGTGCTTTGGGAAGATCACTTTGGTGGCTGAATGAAGGACGGACTCAAGTGGGGAGAGAATGAGGCAGGCAGACCTCCCCCTTCCCCCCCCCAGCGAGGGCATGAGCTCTGTCATCAGTGTGGGGGCCATGTCAGAGAACAGAAGGGGGCGTATCTCAGAGATGTTGCAGAGGGGAAATGGACAGGCCTTGGCTGGCTGTCAGAATGGATGTAAGGGGTGAGACATGGGGAGGAGTCCAACAGGGCTCCTAGGCTGGGAGCCTGAGGCATGGGGAGATGGTGTTGGCCTCCACAGCAAAAGGGGAGGTAGGAGGGAGGGTTCAGAAGGAAGGGTGAAGAGTTGTTTTGGACACATTGAGTTTCACACGTCTACTGGACACGCAGTTTGAAATGTCCGAGGCAGCTGGAGATGGGAGGTTGGCGGTCAGCAGCATGAAAGATCGAGCAGGGTTAAGTCCTGGCTGAATAAACACCCATCTTTTAGCGGGACTCTTTCCCAATTCCTGGCATTCTAGTGCTTTTCTTTCTTAATCATTTCTAATTGATCACGTGAGTCCCTGAGAACCAAGGTGGTTTTTGGTTTTGTCTCTTTCCAGGACTTAGCCCAGTGCCTGGCACGTGGTAGACACTTAGTAGCACCTTTCTCCCTCTAGCCCACTCTAATCTGAAGTCACTAATTGCCCACATATGAGCCTATTTCCTTCTCTTATTGACACACAGGTCTTCAGGCCAGGTGGTATCTAACGCCCTTGCCAGAACAGCACTTCTGTGGTTTTTGCTCATTCAGCAAAAAAAAAAAAAAAGAAAATGAAAGGGAGTTGTCAAGCATGATGACCAAGGAAGCGATGCTCATTCCCAAGATTCTCTTTGGCCATCAAAGGGAGATGTCCTGCTCTAAAGGCAGGCCCTGACCATGGGTGAGGAAGGCTCAAACTCTCAGCTCCAGGAGGTCCATCATTCTGACAGGGTCTCGGGGCCCTTCCTTCTCGTGCGCCTTGCCATGCTCGCTCATGGTCATTGTCAGTGCTATTGGGAAATTTCCCAAGGGATGTGCCTGAGAACTGACGAGGGCCAGGGCACCTGCGTAGGGGTCACTTACCTGGATGGAGTTGGACTGGTACTTGTGATACTGTGTTGGATTTCAGGTCATCAATGTCTATGGTGAGCAGCCCTAAGATGAGAAATTCCAGCTCCTCCTCTGTGAAGATGGAAATGAGGCGCTTGGGGATGATCTCATAGAAACCCTCCAAGAAGGCTGCCAATTGTTTTCAGATAGCTCCTGCAGGGAAGAAAAGCCCCCATAGGCTAGAATGCTAGGATGCCTCCCTATCCCCTTCCCTGTGAGGGGAGCCTGCTCTTTCTACATTTGGATTTCCCCCAGTGCTGAGTTCAACTGGGAAGGGGCCGTTCAAGTCTTTTATTTCCAAGGAGAAGAAGAGATGGGCTTTGAGAGTGTTGACAGTATAACTCTTGCTTCTGTGCACACATGTGTGTGTGTATGTCTCCCTCCTTCCCATCTTGTTGAGGCGTCAAGGCACTAAAAGAACCCTGCCCCCAAAGAAGTACCTGTCATGCTCATCTGGCACAGGAGGTACACATACTACTTATTCTCCTCAGTTACCAGGATGTTGTCTCCGTTTGGTTTGAGATCCTGAACCTCACAGACGCTAAACTCTTGAACCTTAAAATAAGACCGCCCACCTCAACCAGGATTAGCAGACACCAGACCCTGTCCCTCCGGTGGATGGATTTGTGCCTGGGCCAGATGGGCAGGGGCCCTCATGCCACCCTGCACAAAGACCATTGAGTTTTGGGGTTTTGATTCACTTACAGTGACCGAGGCCTGGAGAACTGTGTCTCTTGAGGCATCAAGGTGGTGCCACAGCGTACAGAGGACTGGACCACTTGAGGGCAAATCTGGACTTGGACACTGACTGTGACCCCGGGTGAGTTACTTGACTCCTGTCTGCCTTAGTTTCCTCAGCTGCAAAATAAGACTAAGAACAACACCTCCCTCCCAGGGTGGTCATGAGGCTCAAAGGAGATCCTATCTGCAAAAGCTTAGCACAGGGCCTGCCATGTGGTGGGTGCTACACAGATGCTTGGTCACTCCCTATCCGCCCAAACTCTTAGCGGGTCTCACAGGGAAGCTCGGTTCACTAATGTCACAACCATAGGCTGTGGCGGATGGAGGCCCTGCCATGGGTGAGGAGGAGGGGAAATGTCCCAGACGTGGGATCTCATGGGCTCAGAAACAATCACGGTACATCTTTCCACCCAGTTACCTCAGTGCTGAAAGTGAGGTCATAGCCAAGAGGGGAAACATCATTTTCCAGCAAGTGAACCAGGCCCTGGTAAAGTGGTAGTCCTCACTTTCCACATCTGTGTACCTAAAGACAAGCACAGCCCTCTATGAAAAGAGGGCGAGAGGAGCTGGGGGGCAAGGGAGCAGCATTGGTCCCAGCCAGGCCCGATAGGGCAGGATGCCCATTTCCTCGCCGGACTGACTTGCCCAGGATGTGCTTGTAGAAAGATCGGGTGAAGTAGCACTCTAGAAGCCGGTTGTCATAGACAGCCTTGGCCACAATGCACCCAACAAATTTGAAGTAGCTGCGATGGTTGGGATTGCAGTGGGAAGAGGGATTGATGGTGTAGGTGACCCGGTCACCAAGTGAGGTCCAGAATAAGGTGTACATGGGGTTAAATATCTCTTGGGAGATGATCATGTACCAGTCTTGGAGGAGGCCTCTTCTTCTTCTCCTTCAAACACAATGTACCTGGTGTGGGGGAGACGAGATGTGAATGCCATTAGCACCCCATCCCAGCAGCAAGCCCTGGAAACACTGCCTGGAGGCTCCCCAGAGAAAGTCCCTGATCCTGGCCCTGGCCCTGCCCCCATGCCCATACAGGCCACTAAGAAGTAAGATCATCGGATTTGGGGTCAGAATTCTAAGAGACCTAGGAGATCATCTAGACAAATCCTCATTTGGGAGGTGGGTAAACTGAGGGCCAGAAGTTGATAAAATTAAGGTCACTCAGCCAGGATTCAAGTCTTTTAAATCCCCAATCCAGCGGTTTTGTGTTGGCCAACAAAGCCCCTGTCTCTTGAAGTGTGGGGTGAAGGTGAGGATGAGGGAGCATGAAGTGGGGGTGGGGCAAAGGTGCTGCCTGAACTCTCAACCCAAATGAGATCACTCCGGGGGACATCTGCTCCTGGTCCCCATGATGCCCTGAGAGTCTGCCTTTGGCTAAAGACCAACTGGGCCTCTGCCAAAGAACAGGGCAAACCTCTAAAAATTGGAGGTGATGGTGATTGACAAGAAGGTGCAATGCTGGATGTGGAGGTTGAGGCCTGGGATAGGAACCCCATTTCTGCTATTTAGGAGTCAACCTGAGAGTCAAGCAGGCAAGTCACCTGGCCATTTTTTGGAGGGGGAGGGGAGGCTCTAGAAATTTGGGAATCATTAGAAGTGATTTCCTACACGTTCCCCCAAGCGACATACTTCAGATGGCTGAAAGGTAGCTGGCAATTGTGTGTGTGTGTGTGTGTGTGTGTGTGTGTGTGTGTGTGTGTGTGTGTGTGTGCTGGAGGCACATGAGGTGAGCACATTTTCCTCCCCATTCATCCAGTGCCCGTACAATTGATTCTTCATTTCCTCTGGGGATTTTCGATGCAGCTCACGGTAGGAGTCCTCAAACACATGTTCACAGCAGACATGCACAGCCATGTCTTCTTTCTGGAGTCCCTCATCTAGATGCTGTAGCTCTTGGCAGAAATACCTGGGGAACAGGAAGAGGAAGACTTAAGTCTGGTCATCCTATGGGAACATGGGAAGGAAGGCAGGGGTGTGTGTAGACAGCAAAGCTGGACTGAGTGAAGATTAGAGAGCAAAAGGAACCCCTAACAAGTAGCTGGGGGCTTAGGGCTTCAGAAAATATTCCGAGATCCAATTTGTGGGAGCATGAAGGCAAGCCAGCACTCCCCCCATAGCAGGCATTTACCACTGCTCCCCACATTTCCCTCAGATGTGGCAACAGGCAGTGGAGTTGGAATAAGCATAAAGGGGTATGGCCCTGAACCCTCCCCCACAGTTATGAGGCCTAGACCTGCCTGCAGGCTCAGATCATGCCCACGTATACCCAGAGAAAAGAGGCCAACAATGGGCCCCTGAATTCTCTGCTTCAGGCCCCCAGGGTGGCCAGTGGGACTTGAGACACTTTAACTGACTACCCAAGATCATGGCAATCTAGGGCTCATGCTATGTGACAAATTGTAGAACTGGAATGTAGGCCGACCAAGCGTCCCTACCCCACCAATCCCCCGCCTAGTGCCTTACTGCAGGGTCTGGAGCAAGACAGTGACAGTCAGGACTGGTGTGCAGGCTAGGGAGCTGCCTGCCTCAGCACACTTAGCCACTGCTCACTACCAGGGGCCTGAGTGCTTTGTATGCATGAAACGGTGACTGACACAGACATGTCCTTTGTCCCCCCCCGGAAGGAATCAGGCTCAGCACCCGCAGTGCCAGCAGTGGCCCGCACTTCTATATCACATCACATACGCGCGCTTCACATCAAAGTCGAGCATGCGGATGTAGTCCACCAGGACAGCGAAGGGCCTGTCTGCGTGATGGGTGGTGGACTGGCGTAGGATCTGATTTAGCACAGTGCGGTGAGTCTCTGAGGACAGGGAAGAAAGTGGGCATCGGGATGTGTGCTTGTGATCCAAGTCCTAGCTCCCCTTGCTCCACAGACATGCCATGTGCTGAGTCTGGCCGGCCCCAGTGCTGGAGGCACATGCCCCTTGGCCAAGCCTGAGCTTAAGCCCCCACTAGGGGTGAGGTGTGTGTGAGAAGGGTAGGTCCTTAGATGTCAGGCTGTCCATCCTTCTTACCGTTTAGTCTCCCAACTCTCAACTAAGGAAGGGCAGGCTGAAGTTGGAGATGTGGGATTCTGCTGCCTGACTCTTTAGGGCAGTTTTGGGGCCAACCCAGGCCAGCGTGATCAACTGTACTCTCCCGATTCTTCCCAAGGGTAGTGTAGGGAAGGACAACTCTCTTCTCCCCTTCACCTGCAAACCGAAGAAATTTCCGTGTGTCTGGGGGCAGGCTGGAGGAAATATGCACAGATGAGGGCTCTCAGGAGAAGAAGGGGTCCAGGGAAGAGGGGGTGGCAGGGATCAAAGGAGGGGGGGAGAGTGGCAGTGGCTCATCCTTGATGTGAGCCAGCTGGCTTTCCCGAGTGTCCCAAACAGGTGGCTTACTCTCCCGTTCGGTGGCATGGACCAGAAAGACGGCTTCAACAGCAGGCTGCAGCACTGGGGAGGGGGAAGAAGGGATGAGCAGAGCAGATTCCCCTTGGGCTGGTGAGGGAAGGAAGAAGGGGCCCACTGCCCAGGAGGCCCCGTGTACCCACCTAGCACTGCATGCTGGTCATGGGATTCTTCGAGCTCCTTCAAACACTCGACCAGCATGTCCCAGAGTTCATCTACGCTCAGGTGCTCCCTAAGCAGAGGAAGATCGGGGGTCTCTCTTCTTTCTCCTTCTCGCTCTGTTGGCTTCCTTCGGAGCCTGGCTGGGAAGGAGAAACACATGAAGGCCAGACACTTCAAAGCCCTCCTGGTGGCCCAAGTGGCTGCCCTCGCTGTCAGGGCACAATGTGGACTCCCCAAGCACAGGGTCTTGTGTCCAATAGACACAACAGACCTTCACTGAGTGCCAACCAGATGGCAGTTTCTCGAGGGCTTTTTGGAGCAGAGGATTTTCTCCAACCAGACTTGGAGGCCAAGTTTTCTTCAAAGGGTTGGATGCACAGAGACACACAGGCTTACTTTTACGTGGTAGGCCCTCCCAAAAGGAGATAGGTCAGCACAAGAGCCCTGTGCCCACTGCTAGTCAAGCTACTGCCACATTAGCCTGGGTTGCCCTTGGTTGTTCCATTCGGGTTGCAAGGCCAGGTCTTGCCATCTCCCTGGGACAAGAGCATGGTACTGACCAATGGACTGTGTATGTTGAGAAGCAGGGGATGGCTGGTCCACATCCATGGGAGGCTCATCCCTCCGGGAAGCAACCTCAGACTGACTGGCTCCGACTGGACAAAATGGGAGACATGGCTAGTCACTAAGAAGTCTGGGTCTCTGCTTACTCAAGCAGATCCCTTCTCATAAGAAACAGAGAAGATAGTGACCCTTCACTGCCCCTGTGTCAGCACTCAGGACCTGATACAACCAGATCAGAAAAGAAGCCAAAGCCGCCTTGGAAGGCAAGCAGAGGTGCCCGGGAGCCAAGCTGTCTGGTGGTCTTTCCTGCACTTTGCTGCATTCTTCCCCAGTACTGTTGCCCTTTCCTGCCCAGCTTGCTCTTCCTAGGGGAAGGCTTGGTCTACACTGTGGTATGTGGCCTTCCTAGACACAGGCTTCAGAGTTCTCTTCTCTTCTTTCTGGGTTGAGGGGGTAGGGCCACTCAGGCATTTGTATTGCAAGCCACCACCTGAACAAAGCCCCCAATCTTCTTGGTGTTCTGAGGACCCAGGGCTGTGGCAGGGTGTGTGTTCCAGTGTGCCAGGGCCCCAAGGGGTACTGTCCTAGGTGACCAAGTCTCCCTCCCCACTCCTACTCAGAACGCAGAAAAGAGATCTGAGGAAGGTTCAATTAGGCAGCTAAGAGGGTCAGGGCTGAGCGCACACAAAGGAAAGAGAAAAACTAAGAAATGAAACTTAACTCCTGCTCCCTGGAAGCATCTGGACATTAAGCTCATGGACAAGCACAGAATGGGGAGTGGTGTGGGGGTGGGGAAGGAGAACAACACACAGATGAAGAAAGAAAAAGAAAATGAACAAATGAGAGGCCCCAGGCATCACGCTGGCCATTGCTGCTTGCTGCTGTCTCCTCGCCCTGTGACCCTCACGTACCATTTGTATAATGGCATCAGCCTCAGCCTCCAGCTGCCGAACATCTGCCTAGATGCTGCTAGCCGAGCCCACGATGGAGGTACCTGGGAATGGGGAGCAGAGGGAAGGCCCTTCAGGCTGCAGAAAGAGGTCAGAAGCAACCCCAGGGAAGCCACAGTGGCTGGTGTCCAAGGGTGTTCCAAGGGCACAGCCACAGGGTACTGAGTGAAGCCAGAAAGAGTGAGTCCTCCCCCTGCTCCTCGACAGTCCGTTGGATGAGGAAATGGGGATAGAGACCAACCACTGGCTGGCATCCTGTGCCCCAACTCCAGACCTGGACAAGTTGGGCCCCTGGCTAGGTGGCCTCCCTAGCCTGCCTGTCTGCTTGGCCTTCTTGTTAGCTCTGCGTGTGTCATCTCGGAGCTGGATGATGACCTGCGGCACCCGGAAGAAGAACTTCTCTGTGCACGTTTTTGATGTAAGCATGGACACGGACGGCGGTTGGAGCTCTCGACCCCCCAGTGGGCGCTTCTGAGAGGCCACGATCACCACGTTCTCAGCCGTGTGAAACCTAGGGGGCCGGGTAGAGGGAGGTTTTGCTGCTGTGTGTATGTGTTGAGTATGTGAATGTGAGAGAGAGAAAAGAGAGTGAAGGACACTGGAGGTGGTGGGGGTGGGGGTGGTGTGTGTGTCTGTGTGTGTGAGTGTGTGCAGGCATGTGTGCACAGAGAGAGACACATACACAGAGTGAAGGGGGAAGAGAGAGAAAGGGAGGGAAAGAAGAGAGAGACGGAGAGAAAGAGAGAGAGATGAGAGAGAAGAGGAAGGGAGGATGGGATGAGGGTGAGGGAGGAAGAGGAGGGGAGAGTAGGAAACACATGCCCAGGGAAGGGAAAGGGTGCTGCCAGCAGGCAAGGCCTTGGCCACCAACACTGTGGAGCCTAGGTGTTGCCCAGAAGAGCAGCAGCCCACCTGCTGTGCATCTTTCCTTTCAGTTGGGTAGCCTGGGGTTGCTCTTCAGGAAGTTGGTCTGGAGACCCACCGACCTCACACTGGGCTTGCCGCTGCTGCTCCAAATTTTATTCTTGGAAAGTCGTATTTGAACTGTGGAAGAATTAAGTGAGAAGAACCTGGATCACAATTTATATAATGAACAACTTTGTTCATTTAAACACATTATTCTGAGGAATCCATAGGTTTGGCCAGATTGTCAAAGAGGTCCATGACCCAAAAAAAGGGTCAGAACCCTTGCGTAGGGTTTCCTTCTCTTTTGAAATATGTAATATCTAAAAATGTAGGTGAATCAAGCCATATCAGTGTTTGGTCTGGGGCCCAAGAATAAAACTTTCTTTGTTGCCTTGATGATATGCTTAAAAGACCATAATCTTGTTTTGAAGATGATAGCAATATTTGGCAGTAATGAACTGTACATCTGGCATCGATGGCTTGATAAATGAGTCAGAAGGCATCTTGGAGCTAGGAGATGCACTTTAACTGGTGAGGGTATATGGAGAGGTACTGGTGTCATTTATGCACACCCAAGCCCTGGATCCAGCATCTTTATTATTGTGTAAGGAAGCTCCCTGGTCACTGTAGCATTGGGTGGTTGAAAAAATTATACTTTTCACTGCTCAGTGCCATCTTGACTGGATGAAGGATCTGAAAGGTATTGTTTTTCTGCCTTGGTTTCTTGGATAGAATATTGTTGTTGGAATCAGGAATACATCAGTTTAAAACCTACATCCCATTCTTAATAACTGTGTAACCATGGGCAAGGAACTTAATTTTTATAAGCCTTATCTGCAAAGAAGTTAATAAAGGGAGTCTGTAGTATCTCCCCCAGAGGGCTGTTGTGAAGCTCAAATGAGATAATATATGCAAATTGCTTTGTAAACTTTAAAAGTGGGATGAGAACGTTACCATATCTGGTTAGTAATAACGTAATCTTTATCATCATCACCATCATTTACTCTGGGTAGTTCAGAGGTGGATTATGGATATAGTACTTGTTTTATTAATTGACGGTTAATTTTTTTTTTGATTTTCAGGCAATCAGGGTTAAGTGACTTGCCCAGGATCACACAGCTAGTAAGTGTCAAGTGTTTGGTCTGAAGACAGATTTGAACTCTGATGCTCCTGACTTCAAGGCCAGTGCTCTATTCACTGCACCACCTAGTTGTCCCTAATTGAGGGTTATTTTTAAGAGGAAAGATACCTCCTTCTGCAAGAAGAACTTTCCGAACACTCATCCTAAGAAATCTTTTATTTCCTTCTTTAGCTCAAACGTAGGACAGACTTGCTGCCAGGATAGTAAAACTGGCTAGTGACAGGGGAAGCAGGCAAGCACATGGGCGGGGAGCCAGGAAGAAAGGAAAAACGGAAGGAAAGAAGGAAGGAAGGAAGGAAGGGGAAGGAGGAAGAAGGAAGGAAGAAGGAAGGAAAGAAAGGGGGGAAAGCATTTATAAGAGTTTACTATGTGCTAGGCACTGTGCTAAGCACTTTCAAAATATTATCTCATTTGATCTTTACAAAAGCCCTAACAGATAGGTGCTATTATAAACACCATCTTATAGTTGAGGAAACTGAGACCAAAAGACGTTAAGTGACTTGTTCAAGGTCATACAGCTTGTAAGTATCTGAGGGTAAATTTGAACTCAGGTCTTCCTGACTCCAGGCTGGAGCTCTAGTCACTACATTATCTAGCTGCTTCTGTACCACTTAACTGTCTCACCTTCCCTGGTGATGAACCCAGGGAACTATGGAGGAAAATAATCTCTGGCAGATCCGTTTTCACCTCAAGTAGCTCGAGGAATGTTGGGAAATCTCAAAACAAACGAATCCCAGAGAATTTCTTTAGTATACACATCGACAAGGAATATGGCTGGCTCACTAAGTGACTTGTTTTCGAACAATGCCCTTACCATTAGAGAAAGACAGATAGATTGAATTCTGCTTCCCCTGCTTCCCCTCACCTTTTTATTTATTTTTAACTT
>NW_027556398.1:0-11022 GCF_003287225.1 Phascolarctos cinereus
TCTTTCTTTTGCAGTTTGTAAAGACAGGGAACCTTAACGCAGGACATCCAACTGCTAAAAGATATCTCTTTGTTTCAAAGAAAAGTGGAAGGATAACTCCAACGTTCTCTAAGCAATTCGGTCCAGGCACGACACGGCTATACAGAACCAGCGTTGTATGGTTGAGATTTTCTCAGCACCTGCTAACATTCCTCGTATTCTTTCTTTTGCAGTTTGTAAAAGCAGGGAATCTTAGCAAAGGAAATCTAACATCTCAAAGATATCTCTTTGTTTCAAAGAGCAAAGTGGAACGATATCTAAACGTTCTCTAAGCAATTCGGTCCAGGCAGACACGGCTATACAGAAACAGCGTTGTATGGTTGAGATTCTCTCAGCTTGCTAACATTCCTTATTATTCTTTCTTTTGCAGTTTGTAAAGAGAGGGAAGCTTAACGCAAGGACATCTAACATCTCAAAGATATCTATTTGTTTCAGAGAAAAAGTGGAAGGATAACTCCAACGTTCTCTAAGCAATTAGGTCCCAGGACACGGCTATACAGAAAGCGTTGTATGGTTGAGATTTTCTCAGCACCTGCTAACATTCCTTATTCTTCTTTTGCAGTTTGTAAAGACAGGGAACCTTAACGCAGGACATCAACTGCTAAAAGATATCTCTTTGTTTCAAAGAGAAAAGTGGAAGGATAACTCAACGTTCTCTAAGCAATTCGGTCCAGGCAGACACGGCTATACAGAAGCAGCGTTGTATGGTTGAGATTTTCTCAGCACTTGCTAACATTCCTAGTTTTCTTTCTTTTGCAGTTTGTAAAGACAGGGAACCTTAACGCAGGACATCTAACATCTCAAAGATATCTCTTTGTTTCAAAGAGAAAAGTGGAAGGATAACTCCAACGTTCTCTAAGCAATTCGGTCCAGGCAGACACGGCTATACAGAAGCAGCGTTGTATGGTTGAGATTTTCTCAGCACTGCTAACATTCCTCGTATTCTTTCTTTTGCAGTTTGTAAAGAGAGGGAACCTTAACGCAGGACATCTAACATCTCAAAGATATCTCTTTGTTTCAAAGAGAAAAGTGGAAGGATAACTCAACGTTCTCTAAGCAATTCGGTCCAGGCAGACACGGCTATACAGAAGCAGCGTTGTATGGTTGAGATTTTCTCAGCACTTGCTAACATTCCTCTATTCTTTCTTTTGCAGTTTGTAAAGAAGGGAACCTTAACGCAGGAACATCTAACATCTCAAAGATATCTCTTTGTTTCAAAGAGAAAAGTGGAAGGATAACTCCAACGTTCTCTAAGCAATTCGTCCAGGCAGACACGGCTATACAGAACCAGCGTTGTATGGTTGAGATTTTCTCAGCACTGCTAACATTCCTCTTATTCTTTCTTTTGCAGTTTGTAAAGACAGGGAACCTTAACGCAGGACATCCAACTGCTAAAAGATATCTCTTTGTTTCAAAGAGAAAAGTGGAAGGATAACTCCAACGTTCTCAAGCAATTCGGTCCAGGCAGACACGGCTATACAGAACCAGCGTTGTATGGTTGAGATTTTCTCAGCACTGCTAACATTCCTCGTATTCTTTCTTTTGCAGTTTGTAAAGCAGGGAACTTAACGCAGGAAATCTAACATCTCAAAGATATCTCTTTGTTTCAAAGAAAAGTGGAACGATAATCTAAAACGTTCTCTAAGCAATTCGGTCCAGGCAGACACGGCTATACAGAACAGCGTTGTATGGTTGAGATTTTCTCAGCACTTGCTAACATTCTATTCTTTCTTTTGCAGTTTGTAAAGAGAGGGAAGCTTAACGCAAGACATCTAACATCTCAAAGATATCTCTTTGTTTCAAAGAGAAAAGTGGAAGGATAACTCCAACGTTCTCTAAGCAATTTCCGGCAGACACGGCTATCAGAAAAGCGTTGTATGGTTGAGATTTTCTCAGCACTTGCTAACATTCCTCGTATTCTTCTTTTGCAGTTGTAAAAGGGAACCTTAACGCAGGACATCTAACATCTCAAAATATCTCTTTGTTTCAAAGAGAAAAGTGGAAGGATAACTCAACGTTCTCTAAGCAATTCGGTCCAGGCAGACACGGCTATACAGAAGCAGCGTTGTATGGTTGAGATTTTCTCAGCACTTGCTAACATTCCTCGTTTTCTTCTTTTGCAGTTTGTAAAGACAGGGAACCTTAACGCAGGACATCAACTCAAAGATATCTCTTTGTTTCAAAGAGAAAAGTGGAAGGATAACTCCAACGTTCTCTAAGCAATTCGGTCCAGACACGGCTATACAGAAGCAGCGTTGTATGGTTGAGATTTTCTCAGCACCTGCTAACATTCCTCTTATTCTTTCTTTTGCAGTTTGTAAAGACAGGGAACCTTAACGCAGGACATCCAACTGCTAAAAGATATCTCTTTGTTTCAAAGAGAAAAGTGGAAGGATAACTCCAACGTTCTCTAAGCAATTCGGTCCAGGCAGACACGGCTATACAGAAGCAGCGTTGTATGGTTGAGATTTTCTCAGCACTTGCTAACATTCCTCGTATTCTTTCTTTTGCAGTTTGTAAAGCAGGGAACTTAACGCAAGGAATCTAACATCTCAAAGATATCTCTTTGTTTCAAAGAGAAAGTGGAAGGATATCTAAACGTTCTCTAAGCAATTCGGTCCAGGCAGACACGGCTATACAGAACAGCGTTGTATGGTTGAGATTTTCTCAGCACTTGCTAACATTCCTTATTTTCTTTCTTTTGCAGTTTGTAAAGAGGGAAGCTTAACGCAGGACATCTAACATCTCAAAGATATCTCTTTGTTTCAAAGAGAAAAGTGGAAGGATAACTCCAACGTTCTCTAAGCAAGTAGTCCGGCAGGACACGGCTATACAGAAAAGCGTTGTATGGTTGAGATTTTCTCAGCACTTGCTAACATTCCTCGTATTCTTTCTTTGCAGTTTGTAAAGAGGGAACCTTAACGCAGGACATCTAACATCTCAAAGATATCTCTTTGTTTCAAAGAGAAAAGTGGAAGGTAACTCAACGTTCTCTAAGCAATTCGGTCCAGGCAGACACGGCTATACAGAAGCAGCGTTGTATGGTTGAGATTTTCTCAGCACTTGCTAACATTCCTCGTATTCTTTCTTTTGCAGTTTGTAAAGAGAGGGAAGCTTAACGCAGGAAATCTAACATCTCAAAGATATCTCTTTGTTTCAAAGAAAAGTGGAAGGATAACTCCAACGTTCTCTAAGCAATTCGATCCAGCAGAGACGGCTATAGAGAACCAGCGTTGTATGGTTGAGATTTTCTCAGCACTGCTAACATTCCTCTTATTCTTTCTTTTGCAGTTTGTAAAGACAGGGAACCTTAACGCAGGACATCAACTGCTAAAAGATATCTCTTTGTTTCAAAGAGAAAAGTGGAAGGATAACTCCAACGTTCTCTAAGCAATTCGGTCCAGGCACGACACGGCTATACAGAACCAGCGTTGTATGGTTGAGATTTTCTCAGCACCTGCTAACATTCCTCGTATTCTTTCTTTTGCAGTTTGTAAAGCAGGGAACCTTAACGCAGGACATCTAACATCTCAAAGATATCTCTTTGTTTCAAAGAGAAAAGTGGAAGGATAACTAACGTTCTCTAAGCAATTCGGTCCAGGCAGACACGGCTATACAGAACAGCGTTGTATGGTTGAGATTTTCTCAGCACTTGCTAACATTCCTATTATTCTTTCTTTTGCAGTTTGTAAAGAGGGAAGCTTAACGCAGGACATCTAACATCTCAAAGATATCTCTTTGTTTCAAAGAGAAAAGTGGAAGGATAACTCCAACGTTCTCTAAGCAATTCGGTCCAGGCAGGACACGGCTATACAGAATAAGCGTTGTATGGTTGAGATTTTCTCAGCACTTGCTAACATTCCTTATTCTTTCTTTTGCAGTTTGTAAAAGACAGGGAACCTTAACGCAGGACATCTAACATCTCAAAGATATCTCTTTGTTTCAAAGAGAAAAGTGGAAGGATAACTCAACGTTCTCTAAGCAATTCGGTCCAGGCAGACACGGGTATACAGAAGCGTTGTATGGTTGAGATTTTCTCAGCACTTGCTAACATTCCTAGTATTCTTTCTTTTGCAGTTTGTAAAGACAGGGAAGCTTAACGCAGGACATCCAACATCTAAAAGATATCTCTTTGTTTCAAAGAGAAAAGTGGAAGGATAACTCCAACGTTCTCTAAGCAATTCGGTCCAGGCAGACACGGCTATACAGAAGCAGCGTTGTATGGTTGAGATTTTCTCAGCACTTGCTAACATTCCTCGTATTCTTTCTTTTGCAGTTTGTAAAGAGGGAACTTAACGCAGGACATCTAACATCTCAAAGATATCTCTTTGTTTCAAAGAGAAAAGTGGAAGGATAACTCAACGTTCTCTAAGCAATTCGGTCCAGGCAGACACGGCTATACAGAAGCAGCGTTGTATGGTTGAGATTTTCTCAGCACTTGCTAACATTCCTCGTATTCTTTCTTTTGCAGTTTGTAAAGAGAGGGAACCTTAACGCAGGACATCTAACATCTCAAAGATATCTCTTTGTTTCAAAGAGAAAAGTGGAAGGATAACTCCAACGTTCTCTAAGCAATTCGGTCCAGGCAGTACACGGCTATACAGAACCAGCGTTGTATGGTTGAGATTTTCTCAGCACTTGCTAACATTCCTCCTATTCTTTCTTTTGCAGTTTGTAAAGACAGGGAACCTTAACGCAGGACATCAATGCTAAAAGATATCTCTTTGTTTCAAAGAGAAAAGTGGAAGGATAACTCCAACGTTCTCTAAGCAATTCGGTCCAGGCAGACACGGCTATACAGAACCAGCGTTGTATGGTTGAGATTTTCTCAGCACTGCTAACATTCCTCGTATTCTTTCTTTTGCAGTTTGTAAAGCAGGGAACTTAACGCAGGACATCTAACATCTCAAAGATATCTCTTTGTTTCAAAGAGAAAAGTGGAAGGATATCTAAAACGTTCTCTAAGCAATTCGGTCCAGGCAGTACACGGCTATACAGAACCAGCGTTGTATGGTTGAGATTTTCTCAGCACTTGCTAACATTCCTTTATTCTTTCTTTTGCAGTTTGTAAAGAGGGAAGCTTAACGCAGGACATCTAACATCTCAAAATATCTCTTTGTTTCAGAGAAAAGTGGAAGGATAACTCCAACGTTCTCGCAATTCGGTCCGGCAGACACGGCTATACAGAAAAGCGTTGTATGGTTGAGATTTTCTCAGCACTTGCTAACATTCCTCGTATTCTTTTTTTGCAGTTTGTAAAGAGGGAAGCTTAACGCAGGACATCTAACATCTCAAAAGATCTCTTTGTTTCAAAGAGAAAAGTGGAAGGTAATCAAACGTTCTCTAAGCAATTCGGTCCAGGCAGACACGGCTATACAGAAGCAGCGTTGTATGGTTGAGATTTTCTCAGCACTTGCTAACATTCCTATTTTTCTTCTTTGCAGTTTGTAAAGACAGGGAACCTTAACGCAGGACATCAACTCTCAAAGATATCTCTTTGTTTCAAAGAGAAAAGTGGAAGGATAACTCCAACGTTCTCTAAGCAATTCGGTCCAGGCAGACACGGCTATACAGAAGCAGCGTTGTATGGTTGAGATTTTCTCAGCACTGCTAACATTCCTTTATTCTTTCTTTTGCAGTTTGTAAAGACAGGGAACCTTAACGCAGGACATCAACTGCTAAAAGATATCTCTTTGTTTCAAAGAGAAAAGTGGAAGGATAACTCCAACGTTCTCTAAGCAATTCGGTCCAGGCAGACACGGCTATACAGAAGCAGCGTTGTATGGTTGAGATTTTCTCAGCACCTGCTAACATTCCTCGTATTCTTTCTTTTGCAGTTTGTAAAAGCAGGGAATCTTAGCAAAGGAAATCTAACATCTCAAAGATATCTCTTTGTTTCAAAGAGCAAAGTGGAAGGATAACTAAAACGTTCTCTCAGCAATTCGGTCCAGGCAGACAGGGCTATACAGAAACAGCGTTGTATGGTTGAGATTTTCTCAGCAGTTGCTAACATTCTTATTATTCTTTCTTTTGCATTTGTAAAGAGAGGGAAGCTTAACGCAAGACATCTAACATCTCAAAGATATCTATTTGTTTCAGAGAAAAAGAAGGATAACTCCAACGTTCGCTAAGCAAGTCGGTCCAGGCAGGACACGGCTATACAGAAAAGCGTTGTATGGTTGAGATTTTCTCAGCACTTGCTAACATTCCTCGTATTCTTTCTTTTGCAGTTTGTAAAGGAGGGAAGCTTAACGCAGGACATCTAACATCTCAAAGATATCTCTTTGTTTCAAAGAGAAAAGTGGAAGGGTAAGTCAAACGTTCTCTAAGCAATTCGGTCCAGGCAGCACACGGCTATACAGAAGCAGCGTTGTATGGTTGAGATTTTCTCAGCACTTGCTAACATTCCTAGTATTCTTCTTTTGCAGTTTGAAAGAGAGGGAAGCTTAACGCAGGAAATCTAACATCTCAAAGATATCTCTTTGTTTCAAAGAGAAAAGTGGAAGGATAACTCCAACGTTCTCTAAGCAATTCGTACAGCAGAAGACGGCTATAGAGAACCAGCGTTGTATGGTTGAGATTTTCTCAGCACCTGCTAACATTCCTCTTATTCTTCTTTTGCAGTTTGTAAAGACAGGGAACCTTAACGCAGGACATCCAACTGCTAAAAGATATCTCTTTGTTTCAAAGTGAAAAGTGGAAGGATAACTGCAACGTTCTCTAAGCAATTCGGTCCAGGCACGACACGGCTATACAGAACCAGCGTTGTATGGTGAGATTTTCTCAGCACCTGCTAACATTCCTCGTATTCTTTCTTTTGCAGTTTGTAAAAGCAGGGAACTTAAAGGAATCTAACATCTCAAAGATATCTCTTTGTTTCAAAGAGAAAGTGGAACGATATCTAAAACGTTCTCTCAGCAATTCGGTCCAGGCAGACACGGCTATACAGAACAGCGTTGTATGGTTGAGATTTCTCAGCACTTGCTAACATTCTTATTTTCTTTCTTTTGCATTTGTAAAGAGAGGGAAGCTTAACGCAGGACATCTAACATCTCAAAGATATCTTTGTTTCAAAGAGAAAAGTGGAAGGATAACTCCAACGTTCTCTAAGCAATTAGGTCCGGGCAGGACACGGCTATACAGAAAAGCGTTGTATGGTTGAGATTTTCTCAGCACTTGCTAACATTCCTCGTATTCTTTCTTTTGCAGTTTGTAAAGGAGGGAACCTTAACGCAGGACATCTAACATCTCAAAGATATCTCTTTGTTTCAAAGAGAAAAGTGGAAGGTAACTCAAACGTTCTCTAAGCAATTCGGTCCAGGCAGCACACGGCTATACAGAAGCAGCGTTGTATGGTTGAGATTTTCTCAGCACTTGCTAACATTCCTAGTATTCTTTCTTTTGCAGTTTGAAAGAGAGGAAGCTTAACGCAGGAATCTAACATCTCAAAGATATCTCTTTGTTTCAAAGAGAAAAGTGGAAGGATAACTCCAACGTTCTCTAAGCAATTCGTCCAGCAGAAGACGGCTATAGAGAACAGCGTTGTATGGTTGAGATTTTCTCAGCACCTGCTAACATTCCTCTTATTCTTCTTTTGCAGTTTGTAAAGACAGGGAACCTTAACGCAGGACATCCAACTGCTAAAAGATATCTCTTTGTTTCAAAGAGAAAAGTGGAAGGATAACCAACGTTCTCTAAGCAATTCGGTCCAGGCACGACACGGCTATACAGAAGCGTTGTATGGTTGAGATTTTCTCAGCACTTGCTAACATTCCTCGTATTCTTTCTTTTGCAGTTTGTAAAGACAGGGAACCTTAACGCAGGACATCACATCTAAAAGATATCTCTTTGTTTCAAAGAGAAAAGTGGAAGGATAATCAACGTTCTCTAAGCAATTCGGTCCAGGCAGACACGGCTATACAGAACAGCGTTGTATGGTTGAGATTTTCTCAGCACTTGCTAACATTCCTCGTATTCTTTCTTTTGCAGTTTGTAAAGGAGGGAAGCTTAACGCAGGACATCTAACATCTCAAAGATATCTCTTTGTTTCAAAGAAAAAGTGGAAGGATAACTCCAACGTTCTCTAAGCAATTCTAGGCAACACGGCTATACAGAAGCAGCGTTGTATGGTTGAGATTTTCTCAGCACTGCTAACATTCCTTTTATTCTTTCTTTTGCAGTTTGTAAAGAGAGGGAACCTTAACGCAGGACATCTAACATCTCAAAGATATCTCTTTGTTTCAAAGAGAAAAGTGGAAATAACTAAACGTTCTCTAAGCAATTCGGTCCAGGCAGACACGGCTATACAGAAGCAGCGTTGTATGGTTGAGATTTTCTCAGCACTTGCTAACATTCCTCGTATTCTTTCTTTTGCAGTTTGTAAAGAGGGAACTTAACGCAGGACATCTAACATCTCAAAGATATCTCTTTGTTTCAAAGAGAAAAGTGGAAGGATAACTAACGTTCTCTAAGCAATTCGGTCCAGCAGAAGGCTATACAGAACCAGCGTTGTATGGTTGAGATTTTCTCAGCATTGCTAACATTCCTTTATTCTTTCTTTTGCAGTTTGTAAAGAGGGAAGCTTAACGCAGGACATCTAACATCTCAAAGATATCTCTTTGTTTCAAAGAGAAAAATGGAAGGATAACTCCAACGTTCTCTAAGCAATTGGTCCAGGCAGGACACGGCTATAGAAAAGCGTTGTATGGTTGAGATTTTCTCAGCACCTGCTAACATTCCTTATTCTTTCTTTTGCAGTTTGTAAAGACAGGGAACCTTAACGCAGGACATCAACTGCTAAAAGATATCTCTTTGTTTCAAAGAGAAAAGTGGAAGGATAACTCAACGTTCTCTAAGCAATTCGGTCCAGGCAGACACGGCTATACAGAAGCAGCGTTGTATGGTTGAGATTTTCTCAGCACTTGCTAACATTCCTATTCTTTCTTTTGCAGTTTGTAAAGACAGGGAAGCTTAACGCAGGAAATCTAACTCTCAAAGATATCTCTTTGTTTCAAAGAGAAAAGTGGAAGGATAACTCCAACGTTCTCTAAGCAATTCGGTCCAGGCAGGACACGGCTATACAGAAGCAGCGTTGTATGGTTGAGATTTTCTCAGCACTGCTAACATTCCTCGTATTCTTTCTTTGCAGTTTGTAAAGGAGGGAAGCTTAACGCAGGACATCTAACATCTCAAAGATATCTCTTTGTTTCAAAGAGAAAAGTGGAAGGTAATCAACGTTCTCTAAGCAATTCGGTCCAGGCAGACACGGCTATACAGAAGCAGCGTTGTATGGTTGAGATTTTCTCAGCACTTGCTAACATTCCTCGTATTCTTTCTTTGCAGTTTGAAAGAGGGAAGCTTAACGCAGGAATCTAACATCTCAAAGATATCTCTTTGTTTCAAAGAGAAAAGTGGAAGGATAACTCCAACGTTCTCTAAGCAATTCGTCCAGCAGAAGACGGCTATAGAACCAGCGTTGTATGGTTGAGATTTTCTCAGCACCTGCTAACATTCCTCTTATTCTTTCTTTTGCAGTTTGTAAAGACAGGGAACCTTAACGCAGGACATCCAACTGCTAAAAGATATCTCTTTGTTTCAAAGTGAAAAGTGGAAGGATAACTGCAACGTTCTCTAAGCAATTCGGTCCAGGCACGACACGGCTATACAGAACCAGCGTTGTATGGTTGAGATTTTCTCAGCACCTGCTAACATTCCTCGTATTCTTTCTTTTGCAGTTTGTAAAGCAGGGAACTTAACGCAAAGGAATCTAACATCTCAAAGATATCTCTTTGTTTCAAAGAGCAAAGTGGAACGATATCTAAAACGTTCTCTAAGCAATTCGGTCCAGGCACGACACGGCTATACAGAACCAGCGTTGTATGGTTGAGATTTCTCAGCATGCTAACATTCTTTATTCTTTCTTTTGCATTTGTAAAGAGGGAAGCTTAACGCAGACATCTAACATCTCAAAGATATCTATTTGTTTCATGAAAAAAATGGAAGGATAACTCCAACGTTCTCTAAGCAATTCGGTCCGGGCAGGACACGGCTATAGAAAAGCGTTGTATGGTTGAGATTTTCTCAGCACTTGCTAACATTCCTCGTATTCTTTCTTTTGCAGTTGTAAAGGAGGGAAGCTTAACGCAGGACATCTAACATCTCAAAGATATCTCTTTGTTTCAAAGAGAAAAGTGGAAGGTACGTCAACGTTCTCTAAGCAATTCGGTCCAGGCAGCACACGGCTATACAGAAGCAGCGTTGTATGGTTGAGATTTTCTCAGCACTTGCTAACATTCCTAGTTTTCTTTCTTTTGCAGTTTGTAAAGACAGGGAAGCTTAACGCAGGACATCAACTCTAAAAGATATCTCTTTGTTTCAAAGAGAAAAGTGGAAGGATAACTCCAACGTTCTCTAAGCAATTCGGTCCAGGCAGACACGGCTATACAGAACCAGCGTTGTATGGTTGAGATTTTCTCAGCACCTGCTAACATTCCTCTTATTCTTTCTTTTGCAGTTTGTAAAGACAGGGAACCTTAACGCAGGACATCCAACTGCTAAAAGATATCTCTTTGTTTCAAAGAGAAAAGTGGAAGGATAACTCCAACGTTCTCTAAGCAATTCGGTCCAGGCAGACACGGCTATACAGAAGCAGCGTTGTATGGTTGAGATTTTCTCAGCACTTGCTAACATTCCTCGTATTCTTTCTTTTGCAGTTTGTAAAAGCAGGGAATCTTAGCAAAGGAAATCTAACATCTCAAAGATATCTCTTTGTTTCAAAGAGCAAAGTGGAACGATATCTAAAACGTTCTCTCAGCAATTCGGTCCATGCAGTACAGGGCTATACAGAAACAGCGTTGTATGGTTGAGATTCTCTCAGCAGTTGCTAACATTCTTATTATTCTTTCTTTTGCAATTTGTAAAGAGAGGGAAGCTTAACGCAAGACATCTAACATCTCAAAGATATCTATTTCCATGAGAAAAATG
>NW_027556399.1:0-10963 GCF_003287225.1 Phascolarctos cinereus
TTTGGCCTAGGCAGCACACGGCTATACAGAAGCAGCGTTGTACGGTTGAGATTTTCTCAGCACTTGCTAACATTCCTAGTATTCTGTCTTCGCAGTTTTGGAAAGAGAGGGAAGCTTAACGCAGGAAATATAACATCTCAAAGATATCTCTCTTGTTTCAAAGAGAAAAGTGGAAGGATAACTCCAACGTTCTCTAAGCAATTCGATACAGCCAGAAGACGGCTATAGAGAACCAGCGTTGTATGGTTGAGATTTTCTCAGCACCTGCTAACATTCCTCTTATTCTTTCTTTGTTAAAGACAGGGAACCTTAACACAGGACATCCAACTGCTAAAAAGATATCTCTTTCAAAGAGAAAAGTGGAAGGATAACTGCAACGTTCTCTAAGCAATTCGGTCTAGGCACGACACGGCTATACAGAACCAGCGTTGTATGGTCGAGATTTTCTCAGCACCTGCTAACATTCCTTTTATTCTTTCTTTTGCAGTTTGTAGAGACAGGGACCCTTAACGCAACATCCAACTGCTAAAAGATATCTCTTTGTTTCAAAGAGAAAAAGTGGAAGATAACTCCAAGGTTCCCTAAGCAATTCGGTCCAGGACACGGCTATACAGAAGCAGAGGTCTATGGTTGAGATTTTCTCAGCACTTGCTAACATTCCTCTTTTCTTTCTTTTGCAGTTTGTAAAGACAGGGAACCTAAACGCAGGACATCCAACTGCTAAAAGATATGTCTTTGTTTCAAAGAAAAGGAAGGATAACTGCAAAGTTCTCTAAGCAATTCGATCCAGGCACGACACGGCTATACAGAACCAGCGTTGTATGGTCGAGATTTTCTCAGCACCTGCTAACATTCCTTTTATTCTTTCTTTTGCAGTTTGTAGAGACAGGGAACCTTAACGCAGGACATCCAACTGCTAAAAGATATCTCTTTGTTTCAAAGAGAAAAGTGGAAGGATAACTCCAAGGTTCCCTAAGCAATTCGGTCCAGGCAGGACACGGCTATACAGAAGCAGAGTTGTATGGTTGAGATTTTCTCAGCACTTGCTAACATTCCTCGTTTTCTTTCTTTTGCAGTTTGTAAAGACAGGGAACCTTAACGCAGGACATCCAACTGCTAAAAGATATCTCTTTGTTTCAAAGAGAAAAGTGGAAACATAAGTGCAACGTTCTCTAAGCAATTCGGTCCAGGCACGACACGGCTATACAGAACCAGCGTTGTATGGTTGAGATTTTCTCAGCACTTGCTAACATTCCTCGTATTCTTTCTTTTGCAGTTTGTAAAGAGCGGGAAGCTTAACGCAGGAAATCTAACATCTCAAAGATATCTCTTTGTTTCAAAGAGAAAAGTGGAAGGATAACTCCAACGTTCTCTAAGCAATTCGATACAGCCAGAAGACGGCTATAGAGAACCAGCGTTGTATGGTTGAGATTTTCTCAGTACCTGCTAACATTCCTCTTATTCTTTCTTTGCAGTTTGTAAAAGCAGGGAATCTTAGCAAAGGAAATCTAACATCTCAAAGATATCTCTTTGTTTCAAAGAGCAAAGTGGAACGATATCTAAAACGTTCTCTAAGCAATTCGGTCCATGCAGACAGGGTTATACAGAAACAGCGTTGTATGGTTGAGATTTTCTCAGCAGTTGCTAACATTCCTTATTATTCTTTCTTTTGCATTTGTAAAGACAGGGAAGCTTAACGCAGGACATCTAACATCTCAAAGATATGTATTTGTTTCATGAGAAAAATGGAAGGATAACTCCAACGTTCGCTAAGCAAGTGTGTCCGGGCAGGACACGGCTATGCAGAAAAGCGTTGTATGGTTGAGATTTTCTCAGCACTTGCTAACATTCCTCGTATTTTTCTTTGCAGTTGGTAAAGAGGGAACCTTAACGGAGGACATCTAACATCTCAAACATATCTCTTTGTTTCAAAGAGAAAAGTGGAAGGATAACTCCAACGTTCTCTAAGCAATTCGGTCCAGGCAGCACACGGCTATACAGAAGCAGCGTTGTATGGTTGAGATTTTCTCAGCACTTGCTAACATTCCTCGTTTTCTTTCTTTTGCAGTTTGTAAAGACAGGGAACCTTAACGCAGGACATCCAACTGCTAAAAGATATCTCTTTGTTTCAAAGAGAAAAGTGGAAACATAAGTGCAACGTTCTCTAAGCAATTCGGTCCAGGCACGACACGGCTATACAGAACCAGCGTTGTATGGTTGAGATTTTCTCAGCACTTGCTAACATTCCTCGTATTCTTTCTTTTGCAGTTTGGAAAGAGCAGGGAAGCTTAACGCAGGAAATCTAACATCTCAAAGATATCTCTTTGTTTCAAAGAGCAAAGTGGAACGATACTAAAACGGTTCTCTAAGCAATTCGGTCCATGCAGTACACGGCTATACAGAACAGCGTTGTATGGTTGAGATTCTCTCAGCAGTTGCTAACATTCTTATTATTCTTTCTTTTGCAATTTGTAAAGCGAGGGAAGCTTAACGCAAGACATCTAGCATCTCAAAGATATCTATTTGTTTCAAAGAGAAAAAGGAAGGATAACTCCAAGGTTCCCTCAGCAATTCGGTCAGGCAGGACACGGCTATACAGAAGCAGAGTTGTATGGTTGAGATTTTCTCAGCACTTGCTAACATTCCTCGTTTTCTTTCTTTTGCAGTTTGTAAAGACAGGGAACCTTAACGCAGGACATCCAACTGCTAAAAGATATCTCTTTGTTTCAAAGAGAAAAGTGGAAACATAAGTGCAACGTTCTCTAAGCAATTCGGTCCAGGCACGACACGGCTATACAGAACCCGCGTTGTACGATTGAGATTTTCTCACCACTTGCTAACTTCCTTGTATTCTGTTTTTTGCAGTTTGTAAAACAGACAAACTTAACGCAGGACAACCAACAGTAAAAGATATCTCTTTGTTTGAAAGAGAAAAATGGAGAGATAACTCCAAGCTAGAATAAGCAGTTCGGTCCGGGCAGAACACTAGAGTAGAAAACCCGCGTTGTACGATTGAGATTTTCTCAGCACTTGCTAACATTCCTCGGATTCTTTCTGTTGAGTTTGTAGAGACAGGGAAGCTTAACGCAGGACAACCAACAGCTAAACGATGTCTCTTTGTTTGAAAGAGAAAAGTGGAAGGATAACTCCAACCTACTCTAAGCAACTCGGATGTGGAAACACTAGTATAGAAAACCCGCGTTGTAGAATGAGATTTTCTCAGCACTTGCTAACATTCTTCGAATTCTTTGTGTTTCAGTTTGTAGAGACAGGGAACTTACGCAGCACAACCAAGAGCTAAAAGATATCTCTCTGTTTGAAAGAGAAAAGTGGAAGGATAACTCCAACGTTCTCTAAGCAATTCGATCAGGGCAGAATACTAGTATAGAAAACCCGCGTTGTACGAATGAGATTTTCTCAGCACTTGCTAACATTCCTTGTATTCTTCTTGTGCAGTTTGTAAAGAGAGGGAAGCTTAACGCAGGACATGCAACAGCTAAACAGATCTCTGTTTGAAAGAGAAAAGTGGAAGAATACTCCAACCTAGTCTCAGCATCTCGGTCCGGGCAGCACACTAGTATAGAAAACCCGCGTTGTACGAATGAGATTTTCTCACCACTTGCTAACATTCTTCGAATTCTTTGTGTTTCATTTGTAGAGACAGGGAAACTTACGCAGCACATCCAACAGCTAAAAGATATCTCTTTGTTTGAAAGAGAAAAGTGGAAGGATAACTCAACGTTCTCTAAGCAATTCGATCAGGGCAGAACACTAGTATACAGAACCCGCGTTGTACGATTGAGATTTTCTCAGCACTTGCTAACATTCTTCGGATTCTTTCTGTTGCAGTTTGTAAAGACAGAGAAGCTTAACGCAGGACAACCAACAGCTAAACGATGTCTCTTTGTTTGAAAGAGAAAAGTGGAAGGATAACTCCAACCTACTCTAAGCAATTCGATCAGGGCAGAACACTAGTATAGAAAACCCGCGTTGTACGATTGAGATTTTCTCACACTTGCTAACTTCCTTGTATTCTGTCTTTGCAGTTTGTAAAGAGAGGGAAGCTTAACGCAGCACATCCAACAGCTAAAAGATATCTCTTTGTTTGAAAGAGAAAACTGGAAGGATAACTCCAACGTTCTGTAAGCAATTCGGTCAAGGTACAACACTACTATACAGAACCCGCGTTGTACGATTGAGATTTTCTCAGAACTTGGTAACATTTCTCGGATTCTTTAGGGTGCAGTTTGTAAAGAGAGGAAAGCTTAACGCAACACATCCAACAGCTGAAAGATATCTCTCTGTTTGAAAGAGATAAGTGGAAGCATAAGTCCCCCTAGTATGAGCATCTCGGTACGGGCAGAACACTAGTACGGAAAACCCGCGTTGTACGAATGAGATTTTCTCAGCACTTGCTAACATTCTCGGATTCTTTGTGTTTCAGTTTGCAGAGACAGGAAAACTTACGCAGCACATCCAACAGCTAAAAGATATCTCTTGTTTGAAAGAGAAAAGTGGAAGGATAACTCCAACGTTCTCTAAGCAATTCGATCAGGGCAGAATACTAGTATACAGAACCCGCGTTGTACGATTGAGATTTTCTCAGCACTTGCTAACATTCTTCGGATTCTTTCTGTTGCAGTTTGTAAAGACAGGGAAACTTAACGCAGGACATGCAACAGCTTAAACATATCTCTGTGTTTGAAAGAGAAAATGTGGAAGATAACCCCCTAGTATGAAGCATCTCGGTCGGGCAGAACACTAGTATAGAAAACCCGCGTTGTACGAATGAGATTTTCTCAGCACTTGCTAACATTCTTCGAATTCTTTGTGTTTCAGTTTGTAGAGACAGGGAAACTTACGCAGCACATCCAACAGCTAAAAGATATCTCTTGTTTGAAAGAGAAAAGTGGAAGGATAACTCTAACGTTCTCTAAGCAATTCGATCAGGGCAGAACACTAGTATACAGAACCCGCGTTGTACGATTGAGATTTTCTCAGCACTTGCTAACATTCTTCGGATTCTTTCTGTTGCAGTTTGTAAAGACAGAGAAGCTTAACGCAGGACAACCAACAGCTAAACGATGTCTCTTTGTTTGAAAGAGAAAAGTGGAAGGATAACTCCAACCTACTCGAAGCAACTCGGACTGTGGAGAACACTAGTATAGAAAACCCGCGTTGTAGAATGAGATTTTCTCAGCACTTGCTAACATTCTTCGGATTCTTTCTGCTGCAGTTTGTAAAGACAGGGAAACTTAACGCAGGACATGCAACAGCTTAAACATATCTCTGTGTTTGAAAGAGAAAGTGGAAGAATACCTCCAAACTAGTATGAGCATCTCGTTCCGGGCAGCACACTAGTATAGAAAACCCGCGTTGTACGAATGAGATTTTCTCAGCACTTGCTAAATTCTTCGAATTCTTTGTGTTTCAGTTTGTAGAGACAGGGAAACTTACGCAGGACAACCAACAGCTAAAAGATATCTCTTTGTTTGAAAGAGAAAAGTGGAAGGATAACTCCAACGTTCTCTAAGCAATTCGATCAGGGCAGAACACTAGTATACAGAACCCGCGTTGTACGATTGAGATTTTCTCAGCACTTGCTAACATTCTTCGGATTCTTTCTGTTGCAGTTTGTAAAGACAGAGAAGCTTAACGCAGGACAACCAACAGCTAAACGATGTCTCTTTGTTTGAAAGAGAAAAGTGGAAGGATAACTCCAACCTACTCGAAGCAACTCGGACTGGGGAAAACACTAGTATAGAAAACCCGCGTTGTACGAATGAGATTTTCTCAGCACTTGCTAACATTCTTCGAATTCTTTGTGTTTCAGTTTGTAGAGACAGGGAAACTTACGCAGCACAACCAACAGCTAAAAGATATCTCTCTGTTTGAAAGAGAAAAGTGGAAGGATAACTCCAACGTTCTCTAAGCAATTCGATCAGGGCAGAACACTAGTATAGAAAACCCGCGTTGTACGAATGAGATTTTCTCACCACTTGCTAACCTTCCTTGTATTCTGTCTTGTGCAGTTTGTAAAGAGAGGGAAGCTTAACGCAGGACATGCAACAGCTTAAACAGATCTCTGTGTTTGAAAGAGAAAAGTGGAAGAATAACCTCCAACCTAGTCTCAGCATCTCGGTCCGGGCAGCACACTAGTACAGAAAACCCGCGTTGTACGAATGAGATTTTCTCAGCACTTGCTAACATTCTTCGAATTCTTTGTGTTTCAGTTTGTAGAGACAGGGAAACTTACGCACACATCCAACAGCTAAAAGATATCTCTTGTTTGAAAGAGAAAAGTGGAAGGATAACTCCAACGTTCTCTAAGCAATTCGATCAGGGCAGAACACTAGTATACAGAACCCGCGTTATACGATGAGATTTTCTCAGCACTTGCAAACATTCCTCGATTCTTCTCTTTTGAGTTTGTAGAGACAGGGAAGCTTAACGCAGGACAACCAACAGCTAAACGTGTCTCTTTGTTTGAAAGAGAAAAGTGGAAGGATAACTCCAACTACTCTAAGCGACTCGGACTGGGGAGAACACTAGTATAGAAAACCCGCGTTGTACGAATGAGATTTTCTCAGCACTTGCTAACATTCTTCGGATTCTTTGTGTTTCATTTTGTAGAGACAGGGAAACTTACGCAGCACATCCAACAGCTAAAAGATATCTCCTTGTTTGAAAGAGAAAAGTGGAAGGATAACTCCAACGTTCTCTAAGCAATTCGATCAGGGCAGAACACTAGTATACAGAACCCGCGTTGTACGATTGAGATTTTCTCAGCACTTGCTAACATTCTTCGGATTCTTTCTGTTGAGTTTGTAAAGACAGGGAAGCTTAATGCAGGACATGCAACAGCTTAAACATATCTCTGTGTTTGAAAGAGAAAAGTGGAAGAATACTCCAACCTAGTCTGAGCATCTCGGTCCGGGCAGCACACTAGTATAGAAAACCCGCGTTGTACGAATGAGATTTTCTCAGCACTTGCTAACATTCTTCGAATTCTTTGTGTTGCAGTTTGTAGAGACAGGGAAACTTACGCAGCACATCCAACAGCAAAAGATATCTCCTTGTTTGAAAGAGAAAAGTGGAAGGATAACTCCAACGTTCTTAAGCAATTCGGTCAGGGCAGAACACTAGTATACAGAACCCGCGTTGTACGATTGAGATTTTCTCACCACTTGCTAACTTCCTTGTATTCTGTCTTTTGCAGTTTGTAAAGACAGGAAACTTAACGCAGGACAACCAACAGCTAAAAGATATCTCTTTGTTTGAAAGAGAAAAGTGGAGAGATAACTCCAACCTAGTAAGCAGTTCGGTCCGGGCAGAACACTAGAGTAGAAAACCCGCGTTGTACGAATGAGATTTTCTCAGCACTTGCTAACATTCTTCGGATTCTTTCTGTTGCAGTTTTAAAGACAGGGAAAGCTTAACGCAGCACATCCAACAGCTAAAAGATATCTCTTTGTTTGAAAGAGAAAAGTGGAGAGATAACTCCAACCTAGAATAAGCATTCGGTCCGGGCAGAACACAATAGAAAACCCGCGTTGTACGAATGAGTTTCTCAGCACTTGCTAACATTCTTCGATTCTTTCTGTTGCAGTTTTAAAGACAGGGAAGCTTAACGCAGGACATCAACAGCTAAACATATCTCTTTGTTTCAAAGAGAAAAGTGGAAGGATAACTGCAACGTTCTCTAAGCAATTCGGTCCAGGCACGACACGGCTATACAGAACCGCGTTGTATGGTGAGATTTTCTCAGCACTTGCTAACATTCTCGTTTCTTTCTTTGCAGTTTGTAAAGAGAGGGAAACTTAACGCAGGACATCAACAGCAAAGATATCTCTTTGTTTCAAAGAGAAAAGTGGAAGGATAACTCCAACGTTCTCTAAGCAATTCGGTCAGGGCAGAACACTAGTATACAGAACCCGCGTTGTACGATTGAGATTTTCTCAGCACTTGCTAACATTCTTCGATTCTTTCTTTTGCAGTTTGTAGAGACAGGGAACTTAACGCAGGACATCCAACAGCTAAAGATATCTCTTTGTTTGAAAGAGAAAAGTGGAAGATAACTCCAACCTAGTCTAAGCATTCGGTCGGGCAGAACACTAGTATAGAAAACCCGCGTTGTACGAATGAGATTTTCTCAGCACTTGCTAACATTCTTCGATTCTTTGTGTTGCAGTTTGTAGAGACAGGGAAACTTAACGCAGGACATCCAACAGCAAAAGATATCTCTTGTTTGAAAGAGAAAAGTGGAAGGATAACTCCAACGTTCTTAAGCAATTCGGTCAGGGCAGAACACTAGTATAGAAAACCCGCGTTGTACGAATTGAGATTTTCTCAGCACTTGCTAACATTCTTGAATTCTTCTTTTGCAGTTTGTAAGACAGGAAACTTAACGCAGGACAACCAACAGCTAAAAGATATCTCTTTGTTTGAAAGAGAAAAGTGGAGAGATAACTCCAACTCTAAGCATTCCGGGCAGAACACTAGATAAAAACCCGCGTTGTACGAATGAGATTTTCTCAGCACTTGCTAACATTCTTCGGATTCTTTCTGTTGCAGTTTGTAAAGACAGGGAAGCTTAACGCAGACATCCAACAGCTAAAAGATATCTCTTGTTTGAAAGAGAAAAGTGGAAGATAACTCCAACTAGTAAGCATTCGGTCCGGGCAGAACACTAATAGAAAACCCGCGTTGTACGAATGAGATTTTCTCAGCACTTGCTAACATTCTTCGGATTCTTTCTGTTTGCAGTTTTAAAGACAGGAACTTAACGCAGGACATCCAACAGCTAAAAGATATCTCTTTGTTTGAAAAGAAAAGTGGAAGGATAACTCCAACGTTCTCTAAGCAATTCGGTCCAGGCAGACACCTATACAGAACCCGCGTTGTACGTGAGATTTTCTCAGCACTTGCTAACATTCCTCGTATTCTTTCTTTGCAGTTTGTAAAGAGAGGGAAACTTAACGCAGGACATCCAACAGCAAAGATATCTCTTTGTTTGAAAGAGAAAAGTGGAAGGATAACTCCAACGTTCTCTAAGCAATTCGTCAGGGCAGAACACTAGATACAGAACCCGCGTTGTACGATGAGATTTTCTCAGCACTTGCTAACATTCTTGATTCTTTTTTGCAGTTTGTAACAGACAAACTTAACGCAGGCAACCAACAGTAAAAGATATCTCTTGTTTGAAAGAGAAAAGTGGAGAGATAACTCCAACCTAGATAAGCATTCGGTCCGGGCAGAACACTAGTAGAAAACCCGCGTTGTACGATTGAGATTTTCTCAGCACTTGCTAACATTCCTTCGGATTCTTTCTGTTTGCAGTTTGTAGAGACAGGGAAGCTTAACGCAGGACAACCAACAGCTAAAGATATCTCTTTGTTTGAAAGAGAAAAGTGGAAGGATAACTCCAACTCTCTAAGCAACTCGGTGGGCAGAACACTAGTATAGAAAACCCGCGTTGTACGAATGAGATTTTCTCAGCACTTGCTAACATTCTTCGTATTCTTTGTTTGCAGTTTGTAGAGACAGGGAACTTAACGCAGCACATCCAACAGCTAAAAGATATCTCTTTGTTTGAAAGAGAAAAGTGGAAGGATAACTCCAACGTTCTCTAAGCAATTCATCAGGCAGAACACTAGTATGAAAACCCGCGTTGTACGATTGAGATTTTCTCAGAACTTGCTAACATTCCTCGATTCTTTGTGCAGTTTGTAAAGAGAGGAAAGCTTAACGCAGGACATCAACAGCTAAAATATCTCTCTGTTTGAAAGAGAAAGTGGAAGGATAAGTCCCCTAGTATGAGCATTCGGTACGGGCAGAACACTAGTATAGAAAACCCGCGTTGTACGAATGAGATTTTCTCAGCACTTGCTAACATTCTTCGGATTCTTTGTGTTTCAGTTTGTAGAGACAGAAAACTTAACGCAGACATCCAACAGCTAAAAGATATCTCTTTGTTTGAAAGAGAAAAGTGGAAGGATAACTCCAACGTTCTCTAAGCAATTCGTCAGGGAGAACACTAGTATAAAACCCGCGTTGTACGATTGAGATTTTCTCAGCACTTGCTAACTTCCTTGTATTCTGTCTTTTGCAGTTTGTAAATACAGGCAAACTTAACGCAGGACAACCAACAGCTAAAAGATATCTCTTTGCTTGAAAGAGAAAAGTGAGATAACCAACCTATATAGCAAGGTTCTCCGGGCAGAACACTAGAGTTAGAAAACCCGCGTTGTACGAATGAGTTTTTCTAGCACTTGCTAACATTCTTCGGATTCTTTCTGTTGCAGTTTTTAAAGACAGGGAAGCTGAACGCAGCACATCCAACAGCTAAAAGATATCTCTTTGTTTGAAAGAGAAAAGTGGAGAGATAACTCCAACCTAGAATAAGCAGTTCGGTCCGGGCAGAACACTAGATAGAAAACCCGCGTTGTACGAATGAGATTTTCTCAGCACTTGCTAACATTCTTCGGATTCTTTCTGTTGCAGTTTTTAAAGACAGGGAAGCTTAACGCAGGACAATCTAACATCTCAAACATATCTCTTTGTTTCAAAGTAAAAGTGGAAGGATAACTGCAACGTTCTCTAAGCAATTCGGTCCAGGCACGACACGGCTATACAAAACCAGCGTTGTACGGTCGAGATTTTCTCAGCACTGCTAACATTCCTCGTATTCTTTCTTTGCTGTTTGTAGAGACAGGGAACTTAACGCAGGACATCCAACTGCTAAAAGATATCTCTTTGTTTCAAAGAGAAAAGTGCAAGGATAACTCCAAGGTTTCCTAAGCAATTCGATCCAGGCAGGACACGGTATACAGAAGCAGGGTTGTATGGTCGAGATTTTCTCAGAACTTGCTAACATTCCTCGTTTCTTTCTATTCCATGGTGTAAAGGAGGGAAACTTAACGCAGGACATTAACATGTCAAACATAACTCTTTTGTTTCAAAG
>NW_027556400.1:0-10923 GCF_003287225.1 Phascolarctos cinereus
AGAGTAGACTGCAATTTCATTGGCACAGGTAACTTCCAGGTAAAAAAAAAATCTGTCTGCCAATGCAAGTCTGCACTTTCTCTGAAAAACTTAAAGTTTCTAGATAGTTGTCCAGCCCTAGGGCACTACAGTGTTAAGTGATTTGCCCAGGATCACATAGACATTTTGTGTCAGAGAGGGACTTAAACTCAGTTTTGCCTGGCTCTGAGGGTAGCTCTTTATCTGCTACATCAGGGGGGTCAAACTCTCAGCTCTCAGGCCTGAAGACACCAACAAAACTGTGTGTGGCTGAAACCACATTAAAATGTAATTGGGAAATGTTTAGTAAAATAAATAAAGATACAACACAACAAAGAGAATGTTAATTTCTGCATTTTCTAAGTTAATATGAGGCCTACCAGGATCCATTTCTATTCATGTTTGACACAACTGTACTGTATGATATTAACTTGCAAGATATCTGTACCTACATATTATATATCAATCATATCTGTGGGTATACACAAGCAGCTAGGTGGTGCATTGGGTTGAGTTTAAATCTGGCTAACTGCCTGTGTGATCCTGGACAAGTCACTTAACCTTGGTTACCTCAGTTTCCTCATCTATAAAATGAACTAGAAATGGAAAACACGTCCAGTATCTTTGCCAAGAAAATCCAAAATGGAGTCATGAAGCGTTGGACTGAACTGAAATGACTAAGCAAGAAATGTACAATGACTGTATATATGTAAGCTCTTGTATTTTCTTGTGGATTAAATTCTGTTATTCTATGAGTTCAATGAGATGAACAGGATTTATTAGTTTAGAAATAAGGAAGGAAAAAAATTATCAACTTCCATATATATAACAATTAATGCAAAAAGGATCCATGTATATTTTCCCATTTTATCCTCATCAAAATACTGTGATACAGTTAGTGCTTTATTATTGTTCATTTTACTAATGAGGAAATTGAGTGGTAAATGCTTTGCCCTTGACAATGAGATGTTGATATTGAGGAAAAGTCATGACTGAGACCAGAAATGGAATATATAACAAATATCCAATGGACTAAAGATAAGAAAGGTAAAAACATAGGAAAAGCAGGCAGGTACTAGGGGCATAATTCAAGTTGAAGTCAACTAAGGTCTATGCCACTGTGGGTGGTGGGGGGGGAAAGATATGGAATTCTGAAGATTCTCACACATGAAACACAAGAGACTACTGTACATATTAGTTCTAAAAATCTCTTGCTCTGGTCTACATATTTGCCCTCTCCCACATTCCCTCATCTACCAATGGGGTAGGAATCTGTGGGAGAATATACTCTTACGTGCATAGGTTGATGAAGGAAGGATTTTCCTGGTCAGTTATGTTGACACATTGCTAAATTAAATGTTTTGAATTAATGTGTTTTTTGGTTCATGGTAAGAAAACCATAAGTGATGACCTCAGAGCACACTTCATGCTGTAAGTAGGTCATTGATCCATTTCAGCATTCCATCAGTATCTTTTACCTTCTCCCTGTTTCTCTGGTACTTTCAGGGTTTCATTTACTCCATATGAATTACATTAGCATATTGTTTTATTCTAGTTTTGCTTCTAATGCGGTGGATTTTTTTCTTTATGCAACTTTTCAATGATTTTCTTTCTTTTTGTTTTGCTCTTTGTTGTTTATGGAATGTGGAAAGTGAGGAGCCTCTAACTCCACTATCTTGACTGTAAAACCCACCAACCTCCCCACAAGTACTTACCACAGCAGCCCTCCATTTCCAATTAGGCTGCTCAGATTAAAGTTCCCTATTCCCACTGTCTTTGTAGAGTCCTGAAATGTCCTGCAGTCCTCACTCTAGCTCTGGGACCTCCTTCAAGACCCAGACTAAAACCTAACTCTTCCAGAAGGAAGTCTTATGTTAACCCACCAAATATTATATTTCTTGCTAATTTCAAATTCTTCATCACTTAAATCCTCAATTTATAATCTATTTTGGCTTTCCTTACACATTCCTGATAATTATTCTTGTCCTGCATGGGCTTTCTCCTGTCTGTTGGGTTAGAAATTCCATCAGGGCTAGGACCCTGTCTTCTCATTCTTCTCATATAGTGCTCTGGCCATATTATGATTAAAATATGATTATTTACTGCTCTATGTTTGTGAATGTGAATGTCAGCCTCTAAGACACAAGCCATTTCACCTACAGAACTGAGATTCAGACCTGTACTGACACTCTACCTGCTCCATTTTCATCAGGAAACAATCAATAAAGTCCCGAGGATTGCTGGGATCCAGTGTTCTTTGGTGTTCCTTCACTTCTTCCAAAATAAATTCAAGTATTGATTGCATATTTTTAACTGCTTTGTGATGAGATCCAGGGAGATAACGTACTAGAGATGGAAAAGAATTGTAGACCTAAAAAAAAATATTTACTTTAAAAAAGAAAATAATTTTCTACTCTAGCACTTGGATCATGTTGAGAATAGGGCTGAGTAAGGATGGGACAAGTGCCCTTTGGAAAATAGTGACTTTTCTCATATTTCCTAGAAATGCCCTAAAAATTAGCATTCTGTTCCTTGGTTGCCTGAAACTGCTTGGCTTTCACTCTCAATTCTTACTTCCAACAGAAAAGTTCTCATCCTTTCTCATTTAAGGTCTTCTAAGAGCTCAGCCTACCACCTTCCATTGGGACAGCTAACTCATCTGCTAACTGATCCAAATTCGGGTGCACAAGGGAAAAGTCAGCTTGTCTCTAGTAACATGAATTTTAACATTCAGTCCCTGTGACCAGTGGGTGAACTACTCCAGGGAGGGGCCTTATAATGTCCCTCAAATCAGACCACATAGGGTGACCTTTTCTGTCTTTAGTCCTTGTCAATGAAGAAGAAAATGGGAACCCATTCCAACATGGCACTACTGTACTCCAATGGAATGAATGATGAACTCTAGCCTAGCTGCTTGTAGTAGTTTCTTGAAGTAATTAAAATATATATTCTGAGCTCCAAACAGAGAGAAATTGGTCTCACCTTCATCCATGGGGAACTTACGATCTTGATGTTTTCATTCAAAAGCTTCATTAAATATAGAAATTTCTGGTCTTTATATTCAAAACATTTCTGGAAAATGATAGAGCAGATTACATTGCAAGGAGCACACCAAGATGAATGTGGGGTCACATGGTAATCCTAAAGAGAAAGAGAGAAAGAAAGACTTTAATACTACCATTGTGATCGAAAGGAAGATTTGCCTGCCTTTAGGTAGGACCTGACTGTCCTCCTTTCCCTTCTAGTTTACATTCTAGCTTGGCACAGCAAGGTTAAAATAAACCACCCTTTATGAAGCATCTGATTTCATGCACATGAGAATCCTAAGTGCAAATAGATAATTCCCATTTTATAGGTGAGGTTGCTGAGGCTCAAGAAAATCAGCTGATTTATGTGCACACTAGGAAGGATCAAGATGTGGAATGCAACCAAATTCTCTCCTGTCCCCAAGTAAACTGTTCTTCTTACCATACCATCCCTTCCCATTTCTAAATCCATATTCATCACTCACTAACCAACTTTTACTTTCAGACTTCATGTCTATTTTTAAATTATATTTCATTGTATTTCAATCATTTATCCCAGCATGAGGGTTGCAGCACTGGTCTGGAAGCCTTGCTATTCCAAATGCTCTTAGGTTCAGGGTTCTGGGTTGTGAAAGGATTGATAATGTCAAGGTGGTGATTCTAGGTTTCCTTGACTGGCCTCTCATCTCTCCCTTAGGTGCCTCACTGTTTAGCAAGGCTCCCATTTGCCTTATGAATAGCAATTGGCTGGCAGCTGGTGGCAATGGACAGTCCCTTTTCCACAGGAGTTGCTTCCTCAGATGAGAGCTGTCAGGGCTGACCAGGACCAGTGGTCTAGAGCTTGCTGCCACCCTGTGGCCCTCATGCATATGTACCTATTGGTAGCAGCTAGTCATCAGTTGCTGCTAGTGGTAAAGAGAAATATGAGCCCCTTCTCCACAAGGTAGCTCCTGTGGACACTGGTTTTGCTGTTTCTTAGGCTCTTGGGTTTGGAGGTCCTGAGCTGCCTCCATCAGGGTCAGAGGGGAGATTGTGGTTGAGGTGGTGGGTATACTAAAGAGGCCCAAGGACAGAGTCTTGGAGATATTCACACTCAGGGAACTGAAGGTGGATAGTGATCCAGCAAAAGAATATTGAGAAGCAAAAATCAGCACAAAGAAGAACCAGTGGAGAACAGCATGATAGAGGTGAGGGAGAAGAGAGTATCAATCAGCCAATCTGCCAGCAGTCACTTAGCTCTTACTAGGCTCTGTGCTAAGCACCAGGGGCACACAGACAATAGTAAGACAGCCCCTGCCCTCAGAGGGCTTACATTATACTGAGGGAGGCAACATCTACACAAAAGTGTGGCAAAAGTCCCGGATTCCACAGTAGTGGGGAAGTGCTGTTCTCAGTTTATTCCTATATTATTGCTGGCGAAATTTTCTGGAGTAGCAGAGCACATGCAGCTAATTTCGAGCAACAACTGACAGTATCTTCTACTGCCCATTCCTACCACCCAACACACACACACACACACACACACACACACACACACACACACACACACACATAGTACATATAAGTGTTGCCTTTTATGGTTTAAAAGTAGTTATTCCATAGAATTTATGGCATCAGCATCCTCTAGTGTTGTGGCCCCTAAGTTTCAGATTTCATAGAAGGATGACAACCCTTCTGTGAGATAGTTTAGATGTGGGGGGAGGGGTGAAGGAGGGAAGCATGAAGGGAAACAAGCTTCCAAGAAATGCTGCTGAGTCAGCTCATTGACTTCTAGCAATGTTCTCAGCCCTGCTTCCACTCCTTCGCTTAGTCAGAAAAACTCTGCACTCCCCAGAATGATCCTAAAGCAATGCCTTCTGCCCCTGGAGTTGTTGACTAAAGGTAAGGGAACTGGTGCTGCTAGGTTCTTGTGAGCTCTGTTCCATCTGAAAAGGAATACAAACAAGTAAGGCATTCCCTTAAATGTTCCTCACCATGCTGCTCCTCACAAGATTAGCATGAACTCATTAGCAGAGCTGCACTGCCTCTCATCTCTTCTCTCAGCTGTCTTGACCCTTCAGGGCTTCTAGGAATGACCACATGGCCATGGGCATATCCCCAGGATGGGCCAAAAAGTGCAAACATAGTGTTTCAGACTATAAGGACCAACCTTAGTCTTCACGAGTTATAAGGGTAGGACAGATTTTTGTAAGGTCAGTGGTAACAAAGTAAAAAACACCAACCTTTTGTTTTTTTTAACTCCTCCATAAGATTCTTTGCCACTTCTTGGACTCGCTCTTCGATGCTCCTCTTCCCCATCCCAAAATTCCTCAGGGTCATGAGGGAGAAGCGGCGGATTTGCTTCCATGTCTCTCCATTGCTTGCATGACAATGCCTAGAAAGGGAGCAGGAAGAAGAGAGACCTTAGACTCTAAAGATCCTCAAGTCCATGGCAAAAAGTCCTTGGGCCCTTCAGCACACCGTTGTTCCAGGAGAATAGTTATGGGGTCATTTTACTTTCTCCTCTATCTGTACTGTTTCCTGTCTCATTCTCTCTTCATCACAGTCACAAACACATCAGTGGCCCTACACCCACATCCTGCTCCTGGTAATGAAGTGGCCACAAAGAGGGAGGCCAGGATAAAGACATAATTTGAGAAACTGAATGGTTGTAGGGCAAGTTAGTTGATATCTCTCCATCTTTTTACACAAGGAACCTAAAAGATGATGTCCTGAAGTCCTAGTCTTCCCACTTCACACAGGTACCAAAAGTGAGTGAGAGTCTCTGTGTGTCTTTTTGTGGGTTACTAGGTGGTGCAGTGGAAAGAGTACCAGACATGGAGTCAGGAAAACTCATCTTCATGAGTTCAAATCCAGCCTCAGACTCTTACTGTTTATATGATACTGGGCAAATCACTTAACCCTGTTTGTCTCAATTCCTCATCTGTAAATTGGCCTGGAGAAGAAAGTAGAAAACCAACTCCAGTATCTTTGCCAAGAAAACCCACACTGGGTCATGTAGAGTTGAACATGACTGAAATGATGGAACAATAAGAGGTACACTTAATAAGAATAGAAAGTTATGAAAGCTCAGTAGAAATCCCAAATCGTGTGGCTTTCCTTAGCTTCCTTTCTTTCCCCTAAGTCTGAAACAATCCTACACAGGATTGTTGTTTATGGGGAAGCGATTGTTGAGTCAAAACAAAACATAGCAATTATACAAAGAGTTGTAGTTAATTTGAGCAATGGAAAAGGTGATCACATGCCTTTATGGTACACACATTGATGTACACATACTAAAGCTTAACATGGCATATCCTTCTTTCTCTGAATATATCACACCTTCCTACCTTCAGATATCACCTCTGATTGCAGATGGAGGAAGACTTCACCTAACTACACTTATATTGAGAAATATCCTTTTGCCTGTAATCTTATTTCCATGGGACCTTTATAAAGATCAAATTCATTACCCTCTGCTTCAAGATCCTTCATAAGGGAACATTTGGCCTGCAGTCAAAAGAACTGACTTCAAATTAGCCTTAGATACTTACTAGCTAAACTAATCACTAAACATCTTTTTGCTTCAGTTTCATCATTTGTAAAATGAAGAGTAATAATAGCACCCCCCTATTGCAGTGGTTGCAAAGAGCAAATGAAATAATACTTATAAAGCACTTAACACAATGCCTGGAACATAGTAGGTACTCTATTTGTTAGCTCTTGTTGTAGTTGTTGTTGTTGTTAATTCATTCATTCATTTCCCACCTTGATTTACTCATATGTTCCTACTACAAGTATTCTACATAGCAGATAATGTGTTTGCCTTCTAGTCAGCTTATCAGGAGTCATAATGAAAAAGGTTCTCAGAGACTTCTCTGTCTGTGTCTCTCTCTGTTGGTCTCTGTCTATCTTTCTGTCTTTTTTTTTTCACTTCATCTCTTTCTTCCTACTTTAACTGGAGATAACATACAACATGAAGCAATGCAGCTGCTGCTATGGACAAAAATATTGGCTCACTACATCCTCCCCAACATGCCACAGCTTTGGGGGCTTTGGTATAAAGGTGGGTCTATTTCCACTAATTTCTAGGAATACTATTTTTTTCTATTCTTGTCTTTCTCTTCTTCCTCTATACCCAGCAGAAACTTACCATTCCATTGTAACCATTTGAAAAGTGGCATAGGTGGTCTATCAGCAAACTTGTCACCATGATCAATCAGAGCTTCTTTCACTGCATTGTACCCATATAACACGACAACACGCTCAACACCAAGTTGCAGAGTGAACACTGGGCCATATTGTTTTCTAGCTGTGAAAAGAGATGTGGGCAGTAAAGAGGGTCATCACTGAATGGGTGATAAACTGCTGCCATTACTGTTGTTGACCTTATTGGAGAAGTTCTCAATCCACTATCACCTCCTTCAAAATATTTCTGACATTTATTACAGGGAGGATGATACAACCCATGAACCCAAACTGAGCCATAGATGGCTCAAAAGGCTAAAAGTTCATCCTGTGCCTTGGGCTAGAAGCCAGAAGACTGGTTAATGAAGCACAGTTATGATCTCAGTGCAACATCCCCAACTTTTGGAGAGGTTGAACTTATATTTCATAGCTAGTGCCATAGTGGATACAGCACTGGACCTGGAATCAAGAAGGCTCTATGCAAATCCAGTTTCAGATACCTAACAGCTATGCGACTCCAGGCAAGTCACTTAACCTCTGTCTGCCTCAGTTTCCTCATCTGTAAAATTAGGATAATAATGACACCTAATTCTAAGGGTTCTTTTGAGAATAATAAAATAATATTTATAAAACATTTGGCAAACCTGAAATCACTATATAAATGCTATTATTTATTATTATTGTTGTTGCTGTTGTTGTTGTTGTTCATCTAAAGCTTTGAGAATAACAGATTTGGAAATGGGTACAATGCTGTCAGTGAAATCCTGGAGCAGAAAAGGGTGCACATTCCAATAAAATCCTACAAACCAGTATCATTGGATCATAGGCATACATCCAGAATAGACTTTGGAGATCATTTAAACCCTTTTTTTGGTCATGAACTCTTGTAATAGGCTAGTAAAGCCTATACTCCTCTGAATGATATTTTTAGATTGAAATACATAGGATTACAAAGGAAATCACTTATATTAGAATGAAATAAAGATGTAATTTTTCCCATCCTAACTCACAGAACCTTTGAAATATATCTACAGACCCAATGGGATTTCATGATCCCAAGATTAAGAACTCTTCTAAATCAATCATAATTTCATATATGAGGACACTGAGGCCCCAAAGATCAGGATAGATCTGGGAAGAATTTGGTAAAAAAAAAAAAAAGTATTGGTTTTGTCAATCTACCAGGTAAAAAGGAGAACATAATTTTGTTTTCACATATTAATCTCAATCTTTTCTCACAACCCTGTGAGGCAGATAGGAATTTTTTTTTATAAAATCTCATACAGACATAGGAAACTAAGATCCAAAGAGGTCATCATGACTTTTCTGAGGCACAAAGCTAGTAATTGTCAGAATCTGGACTTGAAGTTCAAATTCAATGCCTTTTCTACACCCCATGTTAACTTTCAAAGGCTTTGAGATCTACAGATCTTAGTTCAGAACTCACTGTTCTTCTTGAGGCCAGGTTACTTTTAATCAGCCACACTTAAGATTATATGCAAGGACTGGGGCAGCACACAGAGACTGCTTAAGGGTTCCTTTGAAGGAATGTGCAAGGAAAACATTCTCCCCTCTGATCCAACAAATGCTGGAGGTCCTCACCTGTTTGCAGGACCTACTCCTCCCTCAGGCAACAGAAGTAATCAGGCACATTAAATACCACCTTTATTCCTGTGGTAGGCAATGAGCAATTTAAGTGGGACTGATGGCATTTTCTCCTACAACTTCACAGTGCCAATGTGACCAGTGATAGCAGAGGATGGCAGTTGTTCTAGAACTGATTTCATCAATTCCTACAGGAATTTGATGGCACCCAGCTAGTGCTGAAGCATTGGGTCCTGATGGCCACTACAGTGAATCAAAATATAGTCTAGAAAACCTATGAGGTGTCTACCTCCCTACTCTAACGTGCTCTACTCTTTAGAACAAGCTGCTTGAAGACAGTCCCGCAAAACAAACTGATGCCGCTAGAGTCAGGAATGAAACCAACAGAAGACAGAGACTTACTTACCTTGCAAAGAGATTGAGGGATATTCTTAAGGTCCACCTGGAGCATATTGCCAAGAATGGGAAGAGGAACAGGACCAGGTGGAAGTTTTCCTCTTCCAAAGCCCTTTCTCCATGATAAAATGAGAAGCAGACATGACATACAGAGCAGTAAGCCAAGAGCAATGGCCACAGATGGATCCATTGACACTCTTCCTTACTGCTAATGCAATAGAAGGCTCAGAATCCGAAGCTGGGAAGGACTGCAAACACAAGGTCAATCAGCTTATAAGTCCTTGGCATCCTGATTAAGCTTCTGATGGACTTTGGCCTGCCACTAAGATTAACAGAACACTCCTCTTGTTCTATACTGGTGTATTTTAAAATAACAGGAGCCATTAAATTTGTGGTTTGAAGTTTTACCGATTCATCTTGCTCCTTATGTGCCACAGTTTTTTTCCCAATATGGCCCTGCCTCCCCTTACAATTAATACCTTCAAAAAACATTAACAAAACTAATGATACTAGGACTTTGACAGTGTATGTCACATACCATAGTACATTACCACTCTGCTGCTAGAGTGTTTCTTAATCTGTTCTAAGAGTGAGGCCACTTTTATAACATTAAAAATCTCATTGACCTATTGTTGTTTGTCTTTCATTCTTGAAGAGGATCATGACTTCAGGGAGGGGATGCAGTGAGCTTTCCTTTAAATTATAAATAATTTCTCTCTAAAGCCATCAGCAAACATTATCTGTGATGGGTATAAATCAGGAACTTTTTCAGTAAGATCTTGGGCAAAGCAACAATGTCACTGTTATTCAATCTTATTCTAGAAATGCTAGTTATAGCAATAACAAAAGGGAAAGCAATTGAAGGAATTAGAATAGACAATGTGGAAACAAAACTATCAGTCTTGGCGGGAAATATGATTATAAACTTAGAGAAATCTAGAAAATCAACTAAAATTAATTAAAATAATAACTTCAACAATGTTGTGAAATATAAAACATCAGCATTTATATATATTACCAAAAAGGTCCATCAAGAAGAGATAGAGAAGTTGCATTTAAAATTACTGCTTATAGTAGAAAATCCTTAGGATTCTGCCTGCCAAGAGAAAACCAGGAACTATATGAACACTTTTCACACAAATAAAGTCAGATCTAAATAACTGCAGAAATATTAATTGCTTACAAGTAGGACATGCCAATATAATAAAATTGAAATTTTTACCTAAATGAATTTACTTATTCAGTGCCACACAACCAAACTATCAAAAAGTGATTTATAGAGGTAGAAAATATAATAACAAAATTCATTTTGTAGAACAAAAAATCAAAAATATCAAGAGAATCAATGAAAAACATTTCAAAGAAGGTTAACTGGCAGGGCTAGATCTCAACTCTACTACAAAGGGATGATCATCAGAATAGTCTGGTATTGATTATGAAATAGAGTGGTGGATCAGTGGAATAGGTTAAATACATAAAACATAGAAATAAATGATCATAATAATCTAGTGTTAAACCAACCCCAAGATCTAAGCCTTTGAGAAAAGAACTCACGATTTCACAAAAATTGCTGAGAAAACTTGAAAGCAGTTTGGCAGAACATAGGTATAGAACAACATCTCATACCATATACCAAGATAAAGTCAAAATGGCTATATGATTTAGACATAAAGGTGATCTCATAAGCAAAGTAGGATAGCATGGAATACTT
>NW_027556401.1:0-54170 GCF_003287225.1 Phascolarctos cinereus
AAGAAAAAAAAACTCAAGAAAGAGCCCCAGACTAGTCATTAAGAACTGAGGCTGTAAGTCTGACTCCCCAAAAAGTTACTTCGTGTCTTTGTGCCTCAATTTCTTCATCTTAAAAATGGGCCATTTATTAACTTACTTATTCAGTGTCATACCAAGCTACCAAAAAGTAATTTTATAGAGGTAGAAAAAAAGAACAACAAGATTCATGTGGAAGAAAAAAAGGTCCAGAATATCAAGGGAACTAATGACAAGAAATGCTAGGGAAGGTGGCCTAGCCATGCCAGATCTTCAATTGTATTATAAAATGGCAATCATCAAAACTACTTGGTACTGGCTGAGAAAAAGGTTAGGATACACAAGAATAGGATTAGGTACACAATACACAGTAGTCAATGACTGTAGTAATCTACTGTTTAATAAACCCAAAGACCCCAGCTTCTAGGATAAGAACTCAGTATTTGACAAAAAATTCTGGGAAAACCAGAAAAGAATATTGCCGAAACTAGGCAAATATGAAAATCTTACACCATATACCAAAATGAAGTCAACATGGGCACATGATTGAGATATAAAGGCTGATGCTATAAGCAAACTGGGAGAGTAAGGAATAATTTACACTTCAGATTTATGGAGAACAGAAGACATCATGACTGAACAGCAGATAGGAAACATTACGAAATACAAAATGGATAATTTTGAGTACGTTAAATTGAAAAGTTTTTGCACAAACACAGTCAATACAACCAAGAATAGAAAGGAAGTAGAAAAGTCAGAAAGAATTTTTACAACCAGTGTCTCTGATAAGGGTCTCATTTCTAAAATATAGAGAGAATTAAGTCAAATTTATAAGAATACAAATCATCCCACAATTGATAAATGGTTAAAGAATATGAACTGGCAGTTCTCAGATGAAGAAATTAAAGCCACATATAGTCATATAAAAACATGCTCTAAATCACTATAGATTAGAGAAATGCAAATCAAAACAATTCTGAGGTACCACCTTACACCTATCAGATTGGCCAATGTGACAAAACAGGAAAATGATATATGTTGGAGAAGATGTGGGAAAATTGGAACACTAATGCATTGTTGGTGGAGTTGTGAAATGATTCAACCATTTTGGAGAGCAATGTGGAACTATGCCTAAAGGGCTATAAAAATGTTCATAGCCTTTGAACCACCAATAGCACTTCTAGGGCTGTATCCCACAGAGATCATACAAATGGCAAAAGGACCCACATGGTCAAAAATTTTTAAAGCAGACCCATTTGTGGTGGCAAAGAATTGGAAATTGAGGGGCTGCCTATCAATTGGGGAATGGCTGAATAAGTTGTGGTATATGAATGTAATGGAATACTATTGTGCTATAAGATATGATGAGCAGTTGCACTTCAGAAAAACCTGGAACGAGCTGTTTGCACTGATGCTGAGTGAAGTGAGCAGAACCAAGAGAACACTTTACAGAGTGACAGCCATGTTGGGTGATGACTAAAGTTGATAGACTTAGACCTTCTCAGCAATGCAAGAATCGAAGACATCTCCAAAGGTCTCATGAGGGAAAATGCTCTCCACATCTAAAGAAAGAACTGTAGAGCTTGAATGCAGATTGAAGCGTACTATTTGCTCTTTTTTTGTTCTGTTTTGTTTTGGTTTTCTGTCTGGTGGTTCTTCCTATTGGTTCTAACTGTTCCTTACAACATCACTAGTGTGAAAATATGTTCAATAGGAAAGTATATGTGTAGCCTATATCAGTTTGTGCGCTATCTGGGGAAGGGAGGGGAGAGGGAAGGGGAGAAAAATTTAAAACTCAAAAGCTTATGGAAAAAAAAGTACAAAGGCTAACAGGGGAAAATGCCTCCTTCAAAGTTAGAATTAGCAGAGAGGATTCTGGGAAGATGGTGGAGTAGGTCAGAAAATTCCAAGCTCTCAAGATTTTCCCCTCAAAAGAGACAAACTAGTACCTTAGGGCAAACAAAGTGCCAGTAACAATAAATCAGAATAGAGGCACACCAGGAATCTTCCTGGGACAATTCCAGAAGATGAGAAGAACATTTCCCAGATGGAATTGGCCCCTGTGAAGACTAAACCCCTCAAGGCTAGGGGCTGTATTAACATCAAGCTGCAAGCTGCTTAAACAACAAGCCACAAACCCTGGGGTTAGCTGATTTGGGAGGCATTGATCATGGGCCCGTTTGACACTCCTTATGAAGGGGGCTTCTTCTTGTTCCTGTTTCGCTGTCCTCCAGATTATCCTATCCGCCCACCGAGGGTCAAACTGATGACCACGGGCAATAACAGGGTGAGTTTTAACCCCAACTTCTACAGCAGTGGGAAAGTCTGCCTGAGTATTCTGGGGACTTGGACTGGCCCTGCCTGGAGCCCAGCCCAGAGCATCTCCTCCGTGTTAATCTCCATCCAGTCACTAATGAATGAAAACCCCTACTACAATGAGCCTGGCTTTGAGAAGGAGAAACACCCAGGAGACAGCGAAAAGTACAATGAGTATATCCGACATGAGACCATCCGAGTGGCAGTCTGTGACATGCTGGAGGGAAAATGTCCCTGCCCTGAGCCCCTGAGGGGTGTGATGGAGAAGTCCTTTCTGCAGTATTATGACATCTATGAGGTGGCGTGCAAAGACCGACTATACCTCCAAGACCGTGAAATGCAGGAACCTTTTGGGGAGAATCGAGGTACCTTTGACTATGAGTTTCTCTTGATTCGCCTCGGGGCAATTCGTCTGAAGGTGCAGGAGAAACCTCAGCAGGACAGTGCTGAAATAGACTCAGATAGCACTTCATCTAAAACAGAGACAGATTCTCAGGGGAGCTCAAGGGCCTAGATGCCCCCACCCCATCCCTGGGATTTGAGTGGCACCCCATCTCCCTCCAGCCCCAACAGCATCCTGCCTGAGGCAAGAACCAAGGATAGGCAGACCCCAGGGTGGGAGTGGGCTGTTGTTTGCAACCTTCTTAGCATCCTAGTACCAAGGACCATTTTCATCCCATGCCTAGGGCCAATCCCAAGGTACTGATACAGGAGAGTCTGGAGCATGGTTCTTTGGTGAAAACCTGAGGGACATTTCCACTGGTGCAGCTTGTTGGGGATAGAAGGCAAAGACTGCAACTCCCAGAGGGGGTTGCTCAGAACAGTCTATGGGGATACCAGGAGGCAGGGCAGGGTCAAGGGAGTGGGGAGGGAGGGAAATGGGGAGGGTGTCACATGACCTGTCCAGGTGGTTGGCTGGGTGTCTGTCTTTCAGTCTTGAAGCTGGGCCTTCCCCTTGCTTACCCAGCCCAGCCTAGTGTAACCTCCTGGAGCTCATTTCCTGTCTGCCACCATAATTTTGTTTTCCCTAATATATAGTCACTGTTCTAGACAGACCAAAGAGAACGAACAGGGGTGGAGTCTGGGCTACTGGTCAGAAAGCTTTACCTAGCACCCGCCAAAAAAAAAAATCAAATGAGAGAGATGGAGGAAAAAAGCAAAAAAAAAAATGAGAATAAGCCAAGAAAAACAAGAAGACTATGAAAGTCAACCAGTTAGAAAAGGAGATCCATAATCTTAAGGAACAAAATGACACCTTGAAAATTAGAATTGGCAAGGCGAAGCCAGTGAAATTATAAGAGATCAAGAAATAATTAAACAAAATATGGATAATGAAAAAATAGAAGATAAAATGAAACATCTTACAAGAAAACAGATCTAGAGAACAGATCAAGAAAGAAAACATGAAAATAAGTGGATTAACTGAAAGCTATGATCAAAAAAAGAATCTTGATACACTAACACAAGAAAAAATTAAAGAAAATGTGTCCTGAAGCATTAGAACAAGGGGAGGAAAGTAGAAATAGGAAAAAAATCCATCAATCACCACTTAAAGTATACCCTGTGAGGAAAACTCATTGGAATATTATAGTGAAATTCTGAAACTCCCAGCTCAAGAACAACATATTAAAAACAACAAGAAAAACAATTTAAATATGATGGTGCCACAATTACAATCACAGAACACCTAGAAGCCGAGACCTTAAAGGACCACAGGTCTTGGAACACTATATATCAAAGAGCAAAAGAACTGGGGTTCCAGCTGAAAATATCATACCCAGCAATTTCAGCATAATACTGAATGAAAAAGGACATTTGATCAACTGTCAGACTTTCAAGATTTTGTTGGAAAAAAAAAACAAAAACAAAAACAAAAACACCTGAAGTTTATTGAAGTTTCAACATAGAAAAGCCAAGAGAAAAATAAGGTACCAACCAAAGACTGATTATGAGGAATTCATTAAGGACAGACTATTTACTTCTTATGTATGTAAAACATGAAATATATGTCTAAGATTCTTATTAATAATTGGGTAGCTCAAGAAATCTCCAGAGGCCTTGTGATCGAAAATGCTGTCCAAATCCAAAGAAAGAACTATGGAAGTTGAATTACTTTTTTTTTCTCTTCTGTTGAGTTTTGTTTCCTCTTTCTGATGGTTCCTCCTATTGGTTTTAATTTTACTTACAACATAATTAATGTGAAAATATGTTTAATAGGAATGTAAATGTATAGCCTATATGAGATTGTGCACTGTCTTGGGGAGGGTGGTGGGGAGGAAGTGGGAGAAAAATTTTAAACTCAAAAGCATATGGAAGTGATTATTGATAAACCAAAATAAATTAATAAAAATAAACAAAAAAATTGGGTACCTCATAAGAAAGATTTGAGTAGACCTGTATATATGACTTTAAAAAGTAAAATCATTTAGTAACAGCTAAAAAGAGTAGTTATTTTATACAAATGAGGTGCAAGAGGAAGAATCGATTCAGGGGAATTAGATGGGGGAGGAGGGCTGGTAGTTCTGGTAACCTACTAATGGGTTTAAAAGGAAACTATGGGTGTGTGTGTGTGTGTGTTGTGTGTGTGTGTGTGTGTGTGTGTTTAGAAGAATATAAAAGACTTCTAAGTTTAGAAGACATAAAATGATGATGAGATAGGGAGGAGGGAGAGGACAAGGGAGGGTTCACTAAAGGAGGATTAGAAAATAGGGTACAAGGGCCCATTTATGGGAATGGGAGGATAGGAGAGGGATACTTGGAAGGGGGTCGGCTAAGTAATAGAAGGGCAAGATGAGGAGTATAAATAAAGTAGAGGACTCAGGAGGGATAAAAAACAAGAGACACGCACCAACATAAAAACAAAGATCAGGTGTAGAATTTGGGAATGCATATGTGTATATATATAAATATATATGTGTACATATACATATATATATATATATATATATGTATATGTATGTATATATTTTTAGCCATAGAGAAATATATCTACACTCAGTTGTAGCCTTCTGGGGCAGGGGAGGGAAAAAAAGAACAAAGCAAAAAGTTCATAGCAGAGAACAAAAGAAATCTTATAAGGAAGCAAAGAAAAGGTAGACAGGTCTCAATAAAATGTGTGATATTAATCATACAGACTTTCTTGAAATGAAGATTTCTTGTTACATGTTTTGAATCCTCTCTTATGTTCTGCTATGCACATGACATGCTTTTTTTTCTTTTCTTCCTCTCCAATTAAGTTCCAATATTTAAGTTTAGGATATGTTTTTGTTTGCTTTTCTCTGTTCTGTGGGGGCAGCTACATGGTGCAGTGGATAGAGCTCTGGCCTTGGAGTCAGGAGGATCTTAGTTCAAATCTGGCCTCAGACACTTGACACTAGCTGTGTGACCCTGGGCAAGTCACTTAACCCCAACTGCCTCACCAAAAACCAAAATGACAAAAAATAGAACAGTTAGAATTGGGCAAGTAGAAACTAATGACTCTGTGAAACACCAAGAATCAATGAAACAAATTCAAAAGAATGAAAAATTAGGAGAAAATGTGAAATACCTCATTGGAAAAAAAAATGATCAGGAAAATAGATCCAAGAGAGACAATGTCAGAATCACTGGACTGCCTGAAAGTCATAATCAAATGCAAGACATGCACAGTATCATTCAAGAAATTATTGAAGAAACTGCCCTAAAACCCTGGAACCAGATGGCCAATTAGCTACTGAAAGAATCCACTAATCACCTCAGGAAAGAGTTCCCCAAATAAAAACTCCAAGGAGCATTATAGCCAAGTTGCAGAACTATCAAATCAAGGAAAAATAATGCAAGTGGCCAAAAAAAAGGCAATTCAACTATCAGGGAGCCACAATCAGGATTACACAAGACTTAGCAGCTGCAAAATTAAAGGATCAGAGTTCATGCAACATGATATTCAGGAAGGCAGAAAAGCTAGTCCTACAACTAAGAATCACCTACCAGGCAAAATTAAGCATAATACTGTAAGGGAAAAAGTGGTCATTCAGTGAAAGAGATGGATTTCAAGCTTTCATAAGGAGAACACCAGAACTGAACAAAAAAACTCACCCCTAAATGTCAAGAGCTAAGAAAATTCTAATAAGGGAAAAAGGAAAAAGGGAATGTAAGGGATTCAGTGGAGATGACCTGTTTACATCCCTACATGGAAAGATAAAACGTGTAATTCTTAAAAATTATACCACTAATAGTACAGCTAGAAAGAATATACATAGACAGAGGGTGCGCGTATGACGCGAATTTGAGGTAAGGACATAAAAAATAATTAAGGGATGAGAAAGAGGACCAGTGCAAGAGATTCCTGCCTCAGCACTGGCAAAGAGATCCCTGTAGTTCCCCTCTGATCAGCCACTTGATTCCCCCTCAGTCAGTGGGCCAGAAGCTCAGGACACAGCCACCACCCCAATGCCTATGCTTTGCGCTCTGGAACTGGCTCTGACCTAGCTTCTCTGTCACAGCAAAAACAAACTTTTCCCACTGACCTTCTAAGTTGTCTTTGGCGTTCGTGGATTGAGGAGTCTGGAAACCACCACAGCTGCCTGTGATTCATTCCTGTGAGGCCTCCAGGTTTGCTGTGGCCTGTGCGCCCATGCTGAACTGAGCTTCTCTACCCGCCCGGCGGGATATGCCTTTCTAATCAACCATCCAGGCTGTCTTGGGCTGGAAATTTGTTTTACTCTGTCTTTTTGTTGAGTTCTACTGCTTTCGAATTTGTTTAGAGCTATTTTTTTTTTATCGGTATTTGGTGGAATTTGGGGGAGAGCTCAAGCAAGTCACTGCTTTCACTCTGCCATCTTGGCTCCACCCCTTGGATTTAATTGTTGATGTGATATGGAGGCACTGGAGTTGAATGAGGGGGGAGATGATGAGGTTACACCTGTGCTTTAGTAAAATCACTTTGGTGGCTGAATGGAGGATGGAATGGATTGAGGAGAGACTTAGGGACAGGCAGACCCAAGAACAAGCTATTGCAAGGCAAGACCAGTGCATGCATGAGGTGAAGAAAGTTTGTAGCAGTGTGGTGGCACTGTTAGAAGAGAGAAGGGGGCATATTGTAGAAATTTTGGAAAGTGAAAACAAATGGCTTTGCCTAAAAAAAAATAGGTACGTGACTTAGATATAAAAAAGTGCCATCATAAGGGAAATCAGAAGACTACAGAAAAAAAAATCTATGAAATTGATACATAAAAGATGAGTCCATGACCCAACAGGAGATACAGTGATTCACAGAAAATAAAAAAGATACGTTTTATTATATCAAATGAAAATATTTTACACAAACAATACAAATGCACCTAACATTAAAAGAAGTGTAGGAAAGTGGGGAAAATTGTTGTAGCAAGTTTCTATGATGAAAGTCTCCTTTCTAAGACAAGTAAGGAACTGAGTAAAATTTATAAAATTAAAGTGGTATGTGATATCTCTTCTCATCTCTCTTGCTCTCATTCCCACCTGCCCCTGCTCCTCTCTGACTAGCCCAGATTCCTGGCCTTCTTTCCCACCTCACTAGGAAAACTATCCTTCCCAGGACTCAGTCTCCCCTCCTGCCTGGTGTTCCCTGGTGTTTGCTGCACTTGGGCTACTCACTTTTTTAGGCAATTGAGATTAAGTGACTTGCCCAGGGTCACACAGTTAGTAAGTGTCAAGTGTTTGGTCTGAGGCCGGATTTGAACTCAGGTCCTTCTGACTTTAGGGCTGGTTCTATATCCACTGTGCCACCTAGCTGCCCCTCATGTACCTATTTGGAGCTTATCATGGTTTGCAATGTTTTCTTTACCTAGTTTCTGCCAGGAGACTTTCTAGTTTTCCCAATTTGTTGCTATTCAATTGTTTCATGGTGTCATATTCATTGTGACCATATGGACCATAGGGTTCTCTTGGCAATGAAAATGGAGTGGTTTTCCATTTCCTTCTCCAATGAATTAAGGCAAACAAAGATTAAGTCATTTCCCCAATGTCCCACAGCTAGTGAGTGTTGGAGGCTAAATTTGAACTCAAGTCTTCCTGACTCCAGGCCCAGTGCTTTTTCCTCTTATCCATCTAGCTGCCTCAGTTTTCTCAATAGTTTTGGTAAACATGAGTTCTTCCCCCAATAGATTGGATCGTTGGTTTTTCAAACACTAGGTCATTGTGTCCATTTACTTTTATATATTGTGTACCTAATCTGCTCCATTGATTGTCTCTATTTCTTACCAAGTACCAAATTCCTTTGATGATTACAATTTTACTGAATACTTTGAGATCTGCAACTTCTCAGCTTTTGCATTAAATCCCTTCTTATTCTAGACCTTTTGTTCCTCCATGTGGCCCATGCTTAGGCTGAGCTAATATAAGAAAAAGGTAAAGTAAAATTCATTTACTTATTCAGTGCCATACCAATCAAACTAACAAAAATTTGTTTTACAGAGCTAGAAAAAATAATTATAACAAAATTCATCTGAAGAACAAAAGGTCAAGAATACCAGAAGAATTAATATAAAAATGCAAAGGAAGGTGGCCTACACATGGCCTAGATCTAAAACTATATAAAGTGGCAATCATCAAAACAATTTGTCACTGGCTAAGAAACAGAGAGGTAGATCAATAGAATAGGTTATACACACAAGACATGTCACCAGCAATCAAATAGTGCACTGAATGGAAGAGAGTGAAATAAACTTGAGACATGGGCCAGGTGGAGCAGCAGAACTGACTCAGTTTATTCATCTGAGGGTACAGGATATATAGAGAAAATCTAGCCTAATTTCAAAGAGTCCTCCCTGTGAGATACTCCCCAAAACATCTGCTGAGGACGTGACAACATACATTTCCTCGTTATCAGGGTTCCTAGATTGGGTTGTATTTTCCAAGGTTTTCCCAGGTGCCTTGGCGCCACCTGGGTAGAGGAGTGAATGTGTAAATCTAAGGTTCAAAGAGTGAGAAGGAATGTCTCAGGAACTTCCTAACAGGGAGAGATTGGAGAGCCGTACCTCTTAATCATTGAGCCCTTTTGGGTAAAAGCCTGGGCAGAGGTCAAAGTCTGCCCTGGATCTTAAACCCATATCAGACTCTTAAGATTGGCCCTCTACAAGCTCATCCCTTTTCGAATTAGCAAGCAGCTTGAGGTGATGAACATCCGTTCCCAACACTGTGATCCTTGATTTAATTAAGGTAACAATACAGGGGACAATGAAACATAGTATGATGAATAATACTGACCAATAAAATGCATGAAGTAACAAGGCAGGTAAATTCTTAAATATATTGATTGCACTTAAGTTTTCTAGGATCTCTACAGCCAGATTTTTTGGGTTGGCCCCTGGGGAATGACTGTCTGCAATCTCCTGGGTGTTATTTAGAATTGTGCCAGGCCCCCATTAGGCAGGCACTTGTCTTGTCTCATGAGATATTAGGATCTAAAGCATCATAGGGTAGCAGGATAATGTAAATATGTGAATATCTGTAATCACATTGCAATAGCAACCTTGTTTTCAAGGGTTCTAACTTATCTGCCAAATACAATACTGACTGTTCTAATAAATTGACTTTATACAGTGTATCAATAGCTTTTTGTGCATTAAATACGAAACATATATTTTTTGCTAAGTCATAAATTATGCAGTTTAAATTTCAGATTGTAGCATAATAGATGAAGCAGCAGTAGATACAATAAAAGAAGCAACAATGATTAAACCAATAATAAGGGGACCAATAAATTGTTTTGATTGACTTAAGGAGGAAGTAATAATTTGAAGAACATATTCAACAGAATTCTGAAACTATTCATGTAAAACATTGGTAGGGAAAATAGCAAATGATAATTGTTCTACCAAAAATACAATACAGTCATTATTATCAATACATTGTTTGAGAGTACAATTGATACAAGTATCATTTCAATTCAAAAATAGTATTAGATTGAATAAAATTTACATATCCAATAGATAAACTGGTATTAACAAATGATGTAACAAGGAACAGACATGATTCAATATTGTTGCGAAATTTTTGGAAAACATATAGGTGTCCTGGATGCTAGAGATCTGAGGGCAATTGTAATCTTGACTTTATCCCGGAGATAGGGATCTTCTTGTCTTCCGAATATACAGGTGTTATTAGTGTACGTATTGTCCCAATTTGCCTATATATGTGAGAGGTTGCATCCAGGGTGGAAAAGGAAAAATAAGTCTAGTGCTGAGCACTCTGTACATTATACACTTGAGCAGAAAGTAAAGCTACTATTACTAAAAATACAAGTTCAGGAGTCTTTTATCACTCTATGAGAGGGAGCTTTCACTGGACCCCATGTGGGAAGGCGACTTGTCACTGTAGATTGGCTCCTTCTGCACTTTCCCCGAATTGTCATACTCTGTATCCAAGCTGTGAGTTGTTATACATGCTCTGACATCTTTCTCCGGTATCTGGACAGGTTTATCAAAGTTTTCTGAAAATATATGAGCACATCCTCATCCCTTTGTTAGTAATGAATCTAGTAATGGATCTGGGCCTCTGGATGTTTTTAGGTTAGAGTGTACTGATTTTTGTTAATATTTATAAAATTAATAGCCAATTGTCAAAAATTAATAACCAATTATCAATGAGGGGTAATAGCCCAGATTCCCCCCTCTTTTTTTTTTTTCAGGGCAGATGACCTTGCCCACAACAGATAGCTTCTAGGAGCCCTGGCAAATTTACAAAGTAGAGAGAATTGCCTTGTGCCCCTCCTTTTCACTCATAAGTAATTAAAAAATCTAGGTGTTAACATTAAAACAGCAACTTCAAATAACTTAATTAACAATCTGGTAATTTTCATAAGTGATAGTCAAATTGTTTTAACTATAAGCTGTTCTTTAATTACAGGTAAAGATGGAAATACCTGATTTTCTAATTGACAGTTATAAAAACATTATGAGACAAAATTAATTGGACTAGATAAAATAATTTAGCTGGTTTTTACATAGCTTTCCCACTATCTTTCAGTCTTTAATTCACATTTTAATAACATCTAAATTGTTAAAAATTGTTTGACATAGCACAAAACAATACAAAAGTTTACCAATTTGTAATGAATACTAGATTTTTTAAAATTTGAAACAAGCATATTACTAATTTGAATGAGCTAAATTATCTTTTGATTGCATTCCAAATACATAAAAAACTTTGCTTTATGAACTGAGAGGGTGCACCCTCCTTTTCACTATTCTCATTCTGTCTCTCACACCCCAACTTGGCCAGGGTTGGAATGAAGAGAAAGGAAGAGAATATTTTACAACAACTTATCTTTGATAATCTTTCAATTTTACATCCAAAGCTTTGGCCAGAGCTTTAGAATGCAAAAAAGAAAGAGAATTTCTTCCTAATAACTCTTCAAAAGTTTTCAAATCATTTATTCTCAAATCCTCCGTTCATGCTATTAATACAGACAGATTATGCTATTCTTTCTACCCCTACTTCTCTCATTATTGCATGCTTAAACTTTCTTGTCTTTTATTAATCATATAATGTAAAAAATAAAATATTTTTTCTCTCCATCTCACCCCCATCCACCCACTCCGGGGAGGCGGCTGGTAGTAGGGAGGGGGAAGGGGAGAAAGCTAGCTAGCTGCAAAAGGTTTCAGATTACACACATACACACAGACACTCACATAGAACAGATAACATAATGACAGGGAGACTAGTCAGAAATCCCCTATACAAATTAGACAACTCCTTTGGAGAATGAGCTTTCTCCAGTTCTGTTGTTTAAGAGAAAGGGAATACACCTTTCACCTCATCCTCTTCTACAATTCTAAGCTTCTCATCAAATAGTCTATTCCTCTCTTCTTCTTCCTCTGTTCCCGCCCCCGCATTTACCCTGGGCACTTTTGTTGCTAATGGTACATTCTCTGGAGGAGTGAGACATATTTTTAGCATGTTCCAAAATTCCTGTAGCTGACTATTTGTAATAAATAAACCCCTTTCTGTCACTATTTCCTTGAAAAGTTTTAGATAGCGTTCTTTGTCTATGATTCTGCTTTGTGTTTGACCCATACTTTCGATCCCAGGCACACCTCCCAAAACCGAAAGTAAATGCGTGTGGCCTTTCTAAAGCGATGCTATTTCTTATGCTCTAAGTACCAGGCCTGTTTCTAAATTTTCTAATCAATTTCTTGTAATTCATAATCTCCCACATAAGCCTGGTGATTTTTTCCCCCTTTATTCCCTTTACCTTAGTACCGCAGCGTCCAGCCACTTAAGGACCTTGTCTCCTGGCATAGTAGCCAGCAAGGGTTTCTTTTCCTCCAGAGCGTTCAAGGGAACCGTCCTCTCTCGGACTTCCAAGTCCCTGTTAGGGCACCAAATGTCACCAGCAATCAAATAGTGCACCGACCGGAAGAGCGTGAAATAAACTTGAGACATGGGCCAAGTGGAGCAGCAGAACTGACTCAGTTTATTCATCTGAGGGTACAGGATATATAGAGAAAATCTAGCCTAACTTCAAAGAGTCCTCCCCGTGAGATACTCCCCAAAACATCTGCTGAGGATGTGACAACATACATTTCCTCGTTATCAGGGTTCCTAGATTGGGTTGTATTTTTCAAGGTTTTCCCAGGCGCCTTGGCGCCACCTGGGTAGAGGAGTGAATGTGTAAATCTAAGGTTCAAAGAGTGAGAAGGAATGTCTCAGGAACCTCCTAACAGGGAGAGATTGGAGAGCCGTACCTCTTAATCATTGAGCCCTTTTGGGTAAAAGCCTGGGCAGAGGTCAAACTCTGCCTTGGATCTTAAACCCATATCAGACTCTTAAGATTGGCCCTCTACAAAGACATAGTAGTAAATGACTATAATAATCTACTGTTTGATAAACCCAAAGACTCCAGCTTCTGAAATAAGAACTCAGAATTTGATAAAAATTGCTGGAAAAACTGGAAAATAACATGGTAGAAACTAAATATAGATCAACATCTCACACCATATACCAAGATAAGATCAAAATGGGTAGCTGATTTGGACATGAAGGGTGATACCACATGCACATTAGGAGAGCAAGGAATAGTTTACCTGTCAGATTGATGGAGAAGGGAAGAATTTATGTCCAAACAAGAGACAGAGAGCATTACAAACTGTAAAATGGATAATTTTGATTATGTTAAACTAAAAAGGTTGTGCACAAGCAAAACCAATGCCAATGTGATTACAAAGAAAGTAGAAAACTGGGAAACAGCTTTGACAGCAAGTTTCTCTGATAGAGGCCTCCTTTCTCAAATATGTAGATAGCTCAGTCAACTTTATAAGAATACAAGTCATTCCCCAATTGATAAATGGTCAAAGGATATGACCAGACAGTTTTCAGATGAAGAAATCAAAGCTATCTATAGTCACACACACACACACACACACACACACACACACACACAATGCTCTGAATCATTATTGATTAGAGAAATGCAAATTAAAACAACTCTGATATACCAACTAAGACCTGCCATGTTGGCTAATATGACAGATAACAAAATTGATAAATGTTGGAGAAATATAGGACAATTAGGAGACTAATGCACATTTGGTGGGGTTGTGAACTGATCCCACTATTCTGGAGAGCAATTTAGAACTATACCCAAAGGGCAATCAAACTATGCATACCCTTTCATCCAGCTATCTCTCTACTACATGTATGCCCCAAAGAGATCATAAAAAAGGTAAAAAAGACATCCATGTAGAAAAATACTTACAGAAGCTTTTTTTGTGGTGGCAAAGAATTGTAAGTTGATGGGATGCCCAACAGTTGTGGAATGGCTGAACAACTTATGTCATATGAATATAATGGAATACTATTGTGCTATAAAAAATGATGAACAGGTAGATTTCAGAAAAAAAAAAAACAAACCTGGCAAGATTTACACGAACTGATGCTGAGTGAAGTCAGCACAACCAGGAGAACACTGTACACAATAACAGTAACATTGTGAGATGGTCAACTATGACTGACTTAGCTCTTCTCAGTAATACAATGATTCAAGACAATTCCAAAAGACTCTTAATGGAAAACGCTATCCACTTATAGAGAAAGCAATGCTAGAGTTTGAATGCATATCAAAGTATGCTAATTTCACTTTTTTCTCATGTTTTTTTTTACTTTTGTTCTTTTTCTGCTTTTGCAAAATGACTAATGTAGAAATATGTTTTATATGACTGCACATGTATAACCTATATCAGATTTCTTGCCATCTTGGAGAACAGGGACAGAGCAAAATGTGGAACTCAAAATCTTACAGAAAATGAATCTTGAAAATTATCTTCACATGTAATTGGAAAAAAAATACTATTAAATAAAAAAGAATGAGAAAAAATGCAATACTAGAAACATACGGAGGAGAATGTAAACCTAAAAATCATAACTTAAAATATTGATGAATTAAACAATTCACTAAAATGAAAAAGAGTGACAGAGAAAGCAGGGGGAAAAACATATACTCAAAACAAAACAGGGGGTGGGAAAAATTCTAGGCAACAAGTGAATTAAAAAAAAAACCCACACAACAGAAGTTGTAATCTCCCTGACAAAACAAATGCAAACTTTCAAAAACTAAGAGGGATAAACAATAAGATTGCATTTTGTTGAAAAGCAATCATAGACAACAAACTAATATCTGAAATAAGCTTATAAATTTGAAATATCTTTGTATCCAAATTCACAAGGAAACATTAATTGAGCTACAAAAAGAAATGAACAATAGCATAAGGGTGACCAGAGACTGCAATGTCCCTCTCTCAGTTTTGTGTAAATTTAGCAGAAAGATACACAAAAGAGAAAATGTGAAAGTGAAAAAAATTACTGAAAAAGTAGAAAAAGTGAACTCTGTGAACTAGTGTTTGATAAACCAGAAAAAATCAATTACCTAGAAATAAAGTGTTGGGAAAACCAATACATTTAAAATGGAAAGATGATTTTTAAATTAATGATCATATTATAAAAAGATTAGAAGAGAAACAGGACATATACCTATCATAGCTATGGGTAGGAGATGAATTCTCAACCAAACAAGAAACAGGCAATTATAAAAAAAATGAAACAGAAAATTTTTATCAAATAAAACTGAAAAGCTTCTGCACTGATAAAATTAATGCACCTTAGATAAGAAAAGATGTGATTGAATGGGGAAAATCTTTATATCAAACTTCTTTTCTAAGGATTTGGAATCCAAGACATATAACCAATATGTAGATATGTATAATACACACAAATGTGCCTATTTGTGTGTGTGTGTGTGTGTGTGTGTGTGTGTGTGTGTGTATGATTAGTAGCTATTTCACAATGGTTAAGTGGTCAAAAATATGAGCAAACAATTCACAAAGGAAGAATTTGAGAGATTTCACAACCTCATGAAAGAGTGCTCTAAATCAGTAATAATAAGAGAATTGCACACCAAAAAAACTTTGAAGATTTACCTCATACTCTGCAAATTAGCAAACAACAGGAGAAAAAGCAGTGACTTGCTTGAGCTCTTCCTCAAATCCTTCCAAATACCTATTAAAAAAATGGCTCTAAACAAATTCTAAAGAAGTAAAACCCACAAAAAGACAGAGTGAAACAAATCTCCAGCCCAAGACAGCCTGGATGGTTGATCTGAAAGATATATCACACTGGGTAGAGAGAGGAGCACCGTTCTGTGTGGGTGCTCAGGCAAGGCAGGCCGCAGAAAACCTGGAGCAGTTCTCAGATGACTGAATCGTGGGCAGCTGTGGCAGTTTCCAAATTTCTCAACCAATGAATGCCAAAGACAGATGTTATAAAGTTAGTGTGAAAAGTCTGTGTCTGCGGTGACAGAAAAGCAGAGTTCCAGCCCCAGTCCCTGAGTGTGGTCCCAGGGTGGTGGTGGCTTCCAGAGCTTCCAGCCCACAGACTGAGGTGAAATCAAGGGGCTGATTAGAGAGGATTGCAGGGATCTCTCTGCTGGTGAAAGATTCTCTTGCTTTGCCCATGCTTGGATCTGGGTCACAGTTCTGGGTGATGGTCCTGGGGCAAGGATGAGTGCTGGTGTGGTGGAGCTTGTAGTAGTGGTGGAAAGGAAATCCATATATACAACAAACCAATATCTGGAATAAGTTTGTGAGTTCTAAATATCTTCGTATCCAAATTCATAAGGAAATGTTAATTTAGCTACAAGAAGACCTAAACAATAACAATGGTGACAGGATGCTGCAATGCCCTTTTTTCAATTTTGTGTAAGTATAGCAGAAAGATACACAGAAGAGAACATGTAAAAGTAAAAAAAAATACTAGAGAGAGTAGAAACAGTGGACTTTACTAACAAGTGTTTGATAAACTGGAAAACATAAATTAATTAGGAATGAACTGCTAAGATAACCAATAAATTCAAAAGGCAAACATGATCTTTATATGAATGATCATAGCATAAAAAGCTTAGAAGAGAAACAGGGCATACATCTATCACAGCTCTGGGTAAAGGATGAATTTTAACAAAACCAAAAATAGAGGCAATTATAAAAAATGAAATAGAAAACTTTCATTACACGAAACTGAAAAACTTCTGTACATATTAAATTAATGCACCTTGGATGAAAAGAGAAGTGATTGTATGGGGGGCAAATCTTTATGTCAAATTTCTGTTCTAAGGATTTGAAATCCAAGACATATAACCAATATGTAGATATGTAAAATAAATATGTACATACACACATTTCTATGTATATGTATATGTGTATATAAATGTGATTAGTAGTTATTCCGCAAAGGATAAGTGGTTACAAAATATGAGCAAAAAGTACTCAAAAGATGGTTTTGAGAGTTTTCACAACCATATGAAGGAATGCTCTAAATCACTAATAATAAGAGAATTGGACACCAAAAAACCCTGATGATTTACCTCATACTCTGCAAATTAGCAAACATAACAAGAAAAATAACAACAGCAAATGTTGCTGGGTTTGTGGAATGATAAATACACTAATGCCTTGTTGGTGGAGCAAAGAGATAGCATAACCATTTTGGAAAGTGATTTGGAACAATGCAATTAAGTGGTTAAAATATACATGCCACTTGAACCAGAGGCTCCATTACAGGGCATATACTCCAAGAAAGGCATTGTTCAGAAGAAATTCCTATGTACCTTAAAATATTTTTCTTTTTGTGATAGTAAAGGATTGGAAACAAAGTAGATGCCCATTGATTGGGGAATACTTAAATTAAGGTACATAAGTATAATGGAATATAACTGTGCTGTAAGCAATTATGTGTGTGATGAACAGAAGGAAGCATGGAAAAGCCTATGTGAATTGGTGCAGAGTGAAGTAAGCAGAGCCAAGAAAACAAAACAAGCAATGACTACAGCAATGTAAAAAGAAAGAACAATCACACAAAAATTAAAAGTAAATGTTATAGAAGTATAAATATGAAGCACAACTCCAATTAAGACATGTAAGAGGACACCCCTAACACATCCATTTATGAAGGCTTGAAATCTACAACTGTTACATGTTGAACAAATATTTAGATTTTTCCAATGTATTCATTAGCTGTGCTGATTTTTTCCTTCTTCATCATTTTTTTTCTCTTAAGGAAATGCTATTTGTTACAGCAGACAGCTATCTGGGTGGAGAAGGTGGTAAATACTGGGGATAATGATGATGATGATGTAAAAACCATAAGATGTCAGTCAACATTTACAAAAAATATTTTAAAAAACCATTCCTAGATGCTGACTTATTGGATTTGCTTAATGACCTTTTAACATGGTAGAATTATGTATGTACATATGTATGTACACTTACAGTATGTAGCATTATATGCATCAGAATGGAAAATGTTAATTCTTTTTTAGATCCTTATAATTTCTCATTCATATTTGCCTTTATTCTCTCCTCTGTACTTCAGTCCTTGTATTTCCAAATTTCTATACAGTTCTGTTCCTTGCATCAGGAATTCTTGGAAATCCTCCATTTCATTAATAATCAGTTTTCCTCCTTGTCACATTAATCTACAACTAAGAGAAACTGAGGCACAAAAGTCAGAGTGTAATCTATTTACTAGTAAGCCTGGTAATTACCAATAATAAAGGGCAATGATTCCTCAGTGATCAAAGAACCACCTATGCAATTAGAGCACCCATTTATACAGTTTTGTCATGCAAGTTTATTATATGGTGCCAAGAAAACTAAGACTGTGATTGGTCCATAAATATGCTTACTTGCAAAAGTGATCTTCCAGAGCTCATGGTAACAGGGATACAGAGTTAGTTATGATAATCATTTAAGATCAATTGAGCCCCAATAAGGGCCAAAAATCTAAATTAATCTTTTCTTCCTGAGTGAGCTAAGAATGTCCCTTCCTGTGTCAACAGCTAAAGCTGACCAAGAGCATTCTTATGTTTATGACCACTAAGGCACCTTTAACCTAGACACTACCTTGATGGTGGTAAAGGAAACACAGATATCCTGGATCTGGCATTTGCCTATCTTATTTACATTTCCTTTCTCATGCTCTGGTTAAACATATAGAAACCATAAAACTGAGTAACACAGACATCCTGAGTCAGGGTTTAAATGTCCTCCAAAAATTGCTTGATGCAGTCAGAGTTAAAGCTCTGCCTCCATGTAACATGCTACATGATACTAACTTAAGGGAATAAAACAATATGGATTCGACAGTTAATATCCTTGGAAAGTCCCCAACCTCTCACTACCCTGTACTACAGAAACACAATGCTAGGAAAAACATCTCATGGCCAGGTTAAATCATCCTTCATGCATCTTTATCGCCTTCAAGTGGCAGGTTCACTCAAAGTGGGCATGTATACTCTCCTATCAAGCACTGTACTACTCAAAGTTACATACATAGTTTCCACTCAAGTATCATACCATCAAGGCCTATACAAAATAATATTAAATCTAAGATTTTAGAAATTGGTTACAATGGTTATTGCTATGAATAATAAGACTCTTAACTACTAGTCAATAATCAACCATCAATTTTATATTCTGCATATTTACACACAGTTTTGCTGGACAAGTTATTCTTGGTTTTAAGCCTATATATTTTTGTGCCTTCTGTGATATGATACTCCATATTCTCCACTCTTACAATAGTGGCTGTTAAATTGGGTGTAATGTTGATTGGCTCCCTGGCATTTCAATTCTTTCTTTCTGGCTACTTGTACTATTATTTTTTTATTTGACTAGAAAGCTCTGGATGTTCCTAGGATTTTGGTTTGGAGGTTTCTTTCATAAGGTGATTGGTAGATTGTTTGTATTTCTATTTTGCATTCTGAATCTAAGATATCTGATGAAATACAAGATTTCTTGAAATATAATATCTAACCCTAATTTTGGTCACAGCTTCTAGATAGTCCATTTCTTCTTATATTTCCTCTCCTCAATCTATTTTCCAAGTCAGCTGTTTTTGCTAGAAGACTCCTTATATTTTCATCTATTTATTTTTTATTTTTTTGCTTTTGTTTTAATATATTTCATTGTCTCATAGAACCAATATCATCTTATTTAGATCATCCTAATTGTTTAGGGAGGGAAAGCAGGTGGTACAATATATAGGCTACTAGCCATGGGACCCTGGGCAAATCATTTCACCCTCTTTACTTCAGTTTCCTCATCTGTAAAACGAGCTGGAGAAGGAAATGGCAAGCCATTTCAGTATCTTTGCCAAGAAAACCCCCAAAGGGGTCACAAAGAGTCAAACACAGCTCTAAGTCACTAAACAACAACAGAAAGTCTAGCTGAATTTCTGGCCAAAGTGCGTTTTCTTTTGCATTTTTGTATATGGAGGTTTGGAAGTCATTCACTTATTGTGAGTTTGTTGCTTGAGCATCCTAGACATTCTAATAGATCTTTATTTAAGATTCTTTATTGTTTGCTCATTCTTCAGGCCTTTCTTCTGGATTTTGACTTTTTACTAGTGCTTGGTTCTCTGGACTTGTGGAGAGAATGTCTGGGGCATGCTTGTGTCCTGCTGTTGCTTTCTTGGGGTATTGAGTGTGTGTTTTTCCAAGATATCAGGGACAGCATCTGCAAACTTTCCTTTTTCTCAAATGTCTGTCTGTTCTGGGTGATTCTGAGTCATGCACTGCTGGTTTGAGTTCTGATATTTACCTTTGATTTTAGATTTCAATGTAATTGAATTCCTGGACTCAACTCACTATCAGACAGCTGGAAAAATCTACAGCTGCAAAGTGAGAGAACTTTGGGCTCCCTTTTGGTCTGGCTCTCTTGATTTCATTATTCAATAGCAGCCTCCAGGAAGGTTTGGGCATTGGATCTCTGAACCTGATCTGCCTCTGGGGTCAGAGCCTCACAACTGCTTTTTGTTTCTCCATGTGATCCTTGATGAAGACAAATTCTGGGTCCCATGAAGACTTCTCACCTTAGACTGCCACTCCTAAGCACAGATCTCTGCCTCAGTCTCTCACTGCGTCTGTGACCTAGCCCTGAGTATCAAGCAGCACAGTCTCCAGTGGGACCATGATACTTCAACCTGAGTGAGGGCAGGCCCTCTTTATATGTCTGAGAAGTATCACTTCTCACTCTGGTGGACAGGTATGCACAGGCTCGCACAGGCTCCCACTGAGCCCCAGCATATAAAGTTCCACATAGTTTAATAATGGTTACAGCCTTTCTCCATTGTCCCCAGACCTCTCAGTTACACCTGACCTATCATGATCTGAGCTGGAAAATCACTCACTGTGAATTTGTTCTTGTATTTCACACTCAGTACTCAGGCTGGTGCATTTTCTGTCTTTGTGATTCAGTCATTGGAGTGAGCTTGCCTGTACTTCTTTCTGCTACTCTACCATCTTAGCTGGTCTCTCCTGTTCATATTGCTATAATTCTATCAGGAGGCTCCTTTCTACTTCAGCAATAGCAGAATTGAGATATTGATGCTGGAACAAATGTTAATCATCTGGAAAAAAAAGCACACCCTCTGAGCTGGCTTTGAGACATTGAGACACCAACAGGTCTAAAGTGTTTCGTATTTAAATTCTGTTGACAATTTCAGGTGACTTTAAGGGCTTTTTCTTCCTAAGTAATTCTTCAGATCTTTCTAATACAGTTACTTTCCCACGTGGCAATAGATGAACACAGCTTTCCCTTAGATGTGCTGGATAGCCTCATGGCCCATGGTGTACACATAGTCTAATCATTAGCAAGGAAAAGTCACTGAAGCCTAATACACGAAACTACTTCTAGGAGGTAAGAACAAAGTTTGGATTAGTGGCAGCAAAGGCCTGAGACAACAGGAGGGTGGCCTGAGTTTCATGTATGCCAACACTAAATTCAGTTTGTGTGCATCTTTTTGTACATGCATATATATATTTAATCCCTACTTATTTCAGATTTTAATAAATTATGTAGTCTACTTATTTCATATTTGTATGGTCTTCTCACTCCCCCTGATTATGTGATTATCTTCCTAGGTTATTTCTGTCCTTTCCTTAATTTTTTTGGCTTCTTAATATAATCAAAATACAATAAAACTGACCTGAAGTTGTCCATATTATTCATTCCCTCTTGGACCTTTGAAGACAGAAGAGTTCTGAGGGGACATGTGTTTTTCTCCTTTATAGAATATGAATACTTCATCACATAATCCTTTCCATATGCTCCAAAGTATAAATTTGTCCATGTTCTCTTGACTCCAATGTTTCAGATTCAATGTTTCTACTCAAAAGGGGAATATTCATCATGACTAATTGGGAATCTTCTATCCTCTATTGTATTAGCAACTATTTCACAGGGTGGTTGGGATGATTAAGTGAGATCATATTCGCAATGTGCTAGCACAATGCCTGCTGGACCATCTCCAGTAACCCTGATGTATACCTGGCCACTGGATCCAGGTGGATCTGAAGAAGAAAGTGAGTCCCATGACTTTGAACAGCCCTCCCTCACTTAAAACCAATTCACTTGCAAGTCATGACATCATCTTTTTGGTATCATGGTCCTCTTCAAGAATGAAGAACAAACCACAACCACACAGCACAGTGCCTGGCTCAGAGCAGGCACTTAATAAATTGTTACTCCATTCCATGCATTAATGTTACATTTCCCCCCTGAAAAAATATGATCTGCTATGCTAGTTAAGTTATAATGGGTTATTCTGCTTTTGCTTCTACCTTCTGGAATATTATCTTCCAATCTCCCTTCTCCTTTAAAGTGGTAGCTATCAGATATTGACTGATACTGACCATAGTAAATTGGTATGTGCCCTCTTCTTTTCTTTTCTTTTTTTCTTTTTGTAGTTCTTTTTTGAATTGGATGCTCTGGATTTTGGTTAAGAAAATTTTTTTTTTGAATTTACAATATGGGATTTCTGTGAGGAGCTGACATTCTATTTTAGTTTCACAGTTAGGTTCATATAGGCATGGCCAGTTTTCATCTGTGATTTCTTGAAATATGGTATCCAGGCTTTTGTATTTAAGGTTTTCTAGGATTACAGTGAGCTTTAAATTATTTCTTCCTGACATATCTTGCAGATTGTTTGTGACAAGAGATAGCTTATATTTTAGGATCTATTTCTGTCACTTGATGTTGTTCTGTGTCTTAGGTGTCTCGTGAAGATACTGATCTCTCTCTGATCCTATCAAGTTTGAAATTCGTTTCTTACATGAGAAACCTTTTGCATCTAAGCTGTTTTTCTCTATCCGATTCTTCCTTCTACAGAAGTCAGTTTCTTTCCCATTCTGTCCTCTAGAAATGATCATTCATATGCTCATTTTTATAACTCTTGTTTCATAACCTCAAAGAATTAAAATAGAGTTTGTGGAAAAGCTGTGGTTTTATTTGAGATTCCCTCTAAGGCTTCTCAATCTTGCTTGAGGGAGAAACATTTTTGTTTGAGGACTGTGGGAAAAGTTTCACAGTCAGATCCTGAAGGTGAACAAAAAGTCCCAGTAACACTATGTGCAGTATAGTGACTTTAGAAACTGGGGGAAGGTTCTCTTGTCCTCTGGACTTTGTGTAAAGAAGAGAGCTTGGAGGTAGGTGATTCTCCTTGGCATCCTGTCCCAATATGCTGCTCCTAGGCACCCAAAGTTTTGTCTGAATTGAAGGCCTCTAGAAATCAAAAATGCTACAGCTGGAAGAGACCTGAGGACATGGCATGTCAGAGTTCAGAGGAATGTGGAACAGTGAGTGCCAAGTAATCCTTATATTTTAGAATGTCAGACTAGGAGGAACCTCACAGACGTAAGGCTAGAACTCCAGAGATTATCTTATGTATTTAAATGAATTACAGCTCTTAGGATAAACACTTCTTGTTAGAATTAAAAAATAATAACCTGTTGTGAACAAGGATCTCTTTGCCTTTTGGAATTCAATTTTGTTGTCAGATGTATTTTCTGCCTCTCCTCTGCCCTTCCTCTGATACAGCATGTAACTCTTCCCATTGCCTGAGAAATAAAGAAAAACAAAACTCTTGGAAACACGTATACTAAGCAAAACAAGTTCCTATATTTACCATGTCCAAAAAAAATATGCTTCAATCTGCATTCTGAATTTCTTACTGCCAGCTCTTTCAATGTGGATAGCACGATTCATCATGAGTCCCCCAGGAACTGGGGTTGGTCATTTTCTCAAACATATTTTCTAAGTCTTTCAAAGTTGACCATTTTTATAATATCATTTTTCTATGAATTATTCTCTTGGTTCTACTCATTGCTGGCACTGGAGTCAGGAGGACCTGAGTTTAAATCCATCCTCATATACTTGACATTAGCTGTGTGACCCTAGGCAAGTCACTTAACCACCATTGTCTCACCCCCCCAAAATCATATGTATTCTCAAATTTTTATGTTACATTTCACTTTATCAATTCTTAAAGAATAACAGTATTTCAATACATCCATATACGTTATGCTGTTCACCCACTCCCCAGTTAATGGGTACCCACTCAGATTCCAATTCATTGCAATATAAAAAAAAACAACTAGAATTATTTTTTCTACATGTTAGTCTTTTACCTCTTTCTTTAAAATTTTGGGCTATAGACCAAGCTATTGTGCAGGCATTCTGTTCAGCACAAGATTAAGACAGGTGAGCACAAGGGACTTTGGTGGCTTCTGCTGAGTGGAGCCACCCTGCCTTCTCATGCTTAGAAGACTGTTCATCCATAGAATAAGCAGTGCCAACAACCAGAGGAATGCATTCCTATCCAAGCCAACTCAATGAGTCGACAAGGATTTATTAAGCACCTAGCATGGCCCAGGTATCTTCACAGTCCCTGGGGGTATAACTATAATGAAGGAAACAACCCTTAATCACAAAATTCAGTACATATTACTTAAATGCCTTAGAGTGTTTACATGTATGACTTCATCTCTGAGAAGTCATTACAACAAGTATTCCATCAGTTTGGAGCAGAAGCTACCATGGCAAGTGGGGGTGCCTCATTGCAGCCCATCCCCAGAAGACTGAATAAGGCAGAACCCATGGACTCCTCCAACACTGGAAGAAGCCCATCTATTCTCTGGCCTGCTGTGTTCATTCTCTAGCCTGGTTGGGAGAAAAGTCAAGTGATGAACTATTAATTTCCTGAGAAACTCAATACTTTGACACTGCATGGATGCTGACACAGGAAACTGTGAAACTTGTCCATAAGAGTTATAGATGGTGTGGTCAGAATAGGTAGCTTCTTATAATAGGTGATTTGACAGACACAGAAAATGTCCAAATCTCTCTACCCCTGACCTGTAAACTCCGCTCATTCACAGTGATACAGTAGGGGAAAGGTTTGTTCACAGAACAACAGTGAAGTTTGGAGTCAGTCAAAAGGCCATGCTTGAAGACCTAGAGGGCCACATGGGGCCTCAAGGCCACAGGTTTCCCACCCCTACTAAACCCTGAAAAGAGATGTAGCAGGTGCTTTCTGGGGGCTTGACACGCCAGTTTGAGTGGGGATTGGGAGTTCCAAATCTATACTGCACGTGGGTTATATCTGTTAATTCTCACAGATTCCCTAGAGACGCTATCATTCCTATCATATACATGAGGAAACTGAGGTTAGGGGATTTACGTTGGTCACAAATCTATTAAGTGTCAGAGAAGGGGCGGGAACTCATATTCCTTTTGACTCTCAGTACACACCAACCCCAATTTACATTACATCATGAGCCTGGTTTCCTTTCCTTTTCTTTTTCTTCTATACCACTCATTTTCTGCTCCCTAATAGACTGTCATTTGGAATAGAGAAAAATGGTAAGCCAAACTGACCCACACTGTGACTACATCTGAACACATACATAATATTCTGTCCCCCACATCTGTACAAAGAAGAAGGAAGATCTTTTTCTGTCTTGAAGAAAAAATGATATTGTTATGATGCCAAGATACATTGTGGGTCCCATCTGTTACTGTTGTCAATCTTACAGAGTTTGTTTCTTCCAAGGAAGACCAATAAATTAGGCTGCATGCACATGTTTATTTCTCTCAAAGCTGGAGACATGTGTCTATACATAGGAGTTTATGAGAATGAGCTTAAAGAAAGGCCAGTTGAAGGAGACTTCATATTCTTAGAGCAAGAAAGTGTTTCCTTCTCCCTTCCTTCCTGGCTCAGGATGCCTGTAGCATACAAAATTATAATCTCTATATGTGTCAGCCATAAACATGAGCATAAAACATGAATGTCATAACAGTGTCCATAAAATAAAAAGAGAAGAGAAATGGCATTATTCAAGATAGTGTCTGGTTCAAGGCACCTGGTCCTTATCTGCATCAGAAGAATGCTCCTAGTCAGCTTCATCTGGCCTTGTAGTTACTGAGACAGAAAAGGGAATTTTGGATTCCCGAGGAGAGCATGCAAAGTGTTATGGTAGGTTAAGCTCAGAGTGGGCCAAAAAGGTCTTTCTCCTGATTGGCCAATGAAGGTTTTAGGCCTTTCTCTGGTTACAGGGTTGGGGGGCTCAAACTGGTTTGCAGGGGCCAAGCTGGTTTACACTATATAATCCCATTAACATTTCATAGTTGCTTTAAGAATTAATGTGACCCAAGATATTCTGCCCTTAGTGGGCATCCTTCAAGCTGTACTTGGCTAGGCTGGGCAGAGGACCCTGGCATTAGAACTGCAAAGGACCTTACAGGCCTTCAAATCCAATTCAATCATTCTACCACTGAGCAAACTGAGACATCGGAAGGGAAAGTGACTGGCCCAAGGTAACATACGTACAAAGCATAAAAAGTAGGATTAGAACACAGGTGTTGAGCCAGTACTACAACTAGTGTTATTTTCAGTGAACAACTGGGCCTCTAAGGGGAGCCTCAATATTTGACGGGGGGAAAGTGGGACACAGACTTGTGCTGGGGGAGAGGTATGCTAGTTGGTCAGGAAGAGCAAGGTTTTCATACTATTGTAACAGTACATATTGACTTTTAAAATTAAATCAAGTGAGTTAATTATTTCAGTTGCTAATCATGGAGGAAGCACAGAGTAAGGCAGACTTGCACAACTTGGCAATAGGTAGGGGCCAAAATTAAAATAGGTTAAATTTCTTTTAGCAGCTCACTTTCTAAGTAAAGGTATTATTAATGATTAAACTCTTTTGCATAGAAACCATTTTTTTAAAAGGAAATTTTAATTAATATCAATTAATTACACTTATTACTTAAGATTTTATTTATCATGAAATCACATTAATGTTAAAAAATTACTTTGCTAAGCAGTAGAAGTTTTAATACATTTTTCAGTTTTTCTTATTATTTACATATAGTTAATTGGAGGTATTGCACTTCTTGTCAGTCATCAGCTTATCCTCAGTTACTCTTTGCTGCACGGTCATATAGGACAAACATATTCTCAAAAATACCTTTTTTTTAAATTGAGACATAATCCAGAAATTGCAATCAGCAAGCACTTCTTTATGAAGTCACCTTCAGTGAAAGACTCCCCAGCAGCAGCAATTTCTTTAGAAATCTCAAAATTAACCTTAGTAGCCACCTCATTTTCTGAGTTTACTTTCTTGAAAAACCATTGTTCCCCGCTGAGATTTTTCAAAAATTTGGATGCTTTAATTTGTTTTTCATTGGTGTCCAATGTGCTTAAGTCAGGATGTTTTGATTAGAAAAGCTGACAAAGATTGTGTTCCTTTGGAAGGGCTATTTCTTCTTGGCAAACAAGGAACAATATTTTGTCTCTCATGTAAGTAAACAAAGATCTATTTGTCCACTCCAGATTAAGCACCCTATGTTCTGATTCTATCTTCACTTTCCTTTTATCACGTATTTTACAAAGTCACCTGAAAAACTTCAATGTTGGAACCAAAAAATCTCCATAGCAACTGCTCACATACAAAGCAATACTGAACTGAGTGTCTGACCTTGGAGAGAGTGCCAGATGCTCATGTCACTTGGAGGGTGACCACACAGAGAGGGAGGGGAAGGAGCCCTCGTGATGTTGCCGCTCACCGCATAGCTGGCATCAGCTGCGTTGACACGTGGCTGCCCTCGCTTTGTCCCTCTTCAATGCCAGTAATGACTGAAAACACAGCAAAAAGATCCAACTCTCGCTCCTCTCAGACTAGAGACAGATGATGACGGTTGGATGTCTTATGGCACGTGACAAACAGGAAAGCGTGTGCAGTGGCAATGCACCTGCCAAGTTTCATGATGGGCACAATAGTGACTAGTGGAAGGCAGGTTAAGCAAGGCACAGACAAAGCACTCTTTACATCTTTACCTTCTTTTATATACTCTACATTTTTCCCAGGCCACCCGAAATACTCTGGTGGGCAACAAGCGGCCTACAGGCTGTGTGTTGTGCAGGCCTGGTGTAAGGGGATCATGAGCTGTGACCACCCCCTCCCCCACAGACGTTCAGGGCTACCCCTAAAATTCTGAATGGAGATGCCAGAGAAGCCCATTGGGGACCTGAGCTGCCAGTGTGAATGTGGGTTGGGAGAGCACTTCCAAGCCTGGGCTACACATGCAGGATCTCACTTCATTCTCCCACCCTCCCTGGGTGGCATCATTATTTACGAAGTAAACCAAGGCTCCAAGAGTTCTGGTATCCAAGGCCCCATACCTCAAGTTAGGAAGCAAGCTGGCAGAGGGCTTAGAGCCCTGGGCCTGGAGTCACAAACAGCTCAGTTCAAACATGACCTCAGGCACTTCCCAGGTTTGTGACACTGAAAGAAATTCTTCAGCGTTCCTTGCCTCCCTTTCCCACCTTACTGGTTTGTGGCGAGGATAATAGGAGAGAATATTGGCCAAGGCTTTCCCAGCCTTAAAGCACTTAATAAATGCTAGTTACTTTCTATATTCTGAGGGCCCTTCAATAGGTAACATCCTCTGTTGTTCCAGCCTCTCTTCCTTCTCACCTTTTATGTTGTAAGAGGTCTCCTGTCACTGATATCCCTTATTCTAAATGGCCTGCCAGGTCTAACCAACCCTCTGTTCTCTGTGTCATCTCCCAGAATAGATATTCTGTATTCCAACTCTCTAACAGTCTTGAAATTCTGTGCCTCAGGCCCCACCCTAATCTGACAATCTAGGATTTTGTTTCTCTTAAGATTCTTGAAAATAGTTTTTATTTTAATCACTCAGTGTTTCTTTTTGTTTCTTTTTGTTTGTTTGTTTTGTTTGTTTTTTTGCTTTTAGGCAATTGGGGTTAAGTGACCTGCCCAGGGTCACATAGCTAGGAAATATCAGGTGTTTGGTCTGAGGCTGGATTTGAACTCAGGTCCTCCTGACTTCAGGGCCGGTGCTCTATCTGCTGCACCACCTAGCTGCCCCCCACTCAGTGTTTCTTAACAGTGAAGGAATTTCAAAGCACAAAAGTGATTCCATTCAAATCCTGTCAACTTAAAACCTTACTTTTAAAAATTATTCTGCATTCACTGCCAATCATAATAGCATAAGTACTTGTCTTAGCTGATGATGGTAGTACATGAAACTATGTTTTTGACCCTCATTTTTCCTTTATCCATGTAAACCACTCTGTTTTCATGTTCTCTCCTGGGCTTTGTGTTGTAGGATCTAAGTTTTATTAAAGCCCAACAGCAAAGGCCAGATATAAATTTTATTGAAATAAAATGTTTATCATAGGTATTTTAGGCTGGCATTTTCTAAACAATCCTGTCCCTGCCCTTACTTTGGCCCATGGAACAGAGAAGACCTAAATTGCTGCTGTCATTTTTAAATGCTTCTGGTTCATAGTTTTGTGTGCTCTAAGAACTCTCTCATGAGGCTGGCAAATGGCATAGTGGACAGAGTATCTGGTCTGAAGTCAGGAAGACTCATCTTCTTGAGCTCAAATGTCACCTTAGAAAGTTACTAACTGTGCAATACTGGTCTTAAAAGAGGCAGAACACAACTAAACAACAATTACTCCATGAAGTCCCAGGATAGGAAACTAGAGTTTAGAGTCTTGGATCTGGAGTCAGAAAGACCTGAGTTCAAATTAGACCTCACATAATTATTAGGTTGTGGGCTTGGCCAAAGCACTTAACTTCTCTTTGTCTCAGTTTATTCATGTGTGTAAAATGAGGGTGATAAAAGCACTTACCTTGAGGCTATATTGTGAAGTTAAACCTTATTTGGCAAGCACTTTGCTGATCTTAAACTGCTTGGGCCCTTCCTTCTATGAAATTCTGTGGTGTTGAGGCCAATCCTAGTTCTCATCTTCTATGTTGAAAGGGTTCTCCCAGTTCTGATAGCCTTTCTTCTCAGCTCTGACATTCTTTTCTTTAAGGCTACTCCTGTTGTGGTGTGAGAGGTTGACACCCCTTAAACACCGGAGTACAGGACTGGGTGATGTGGAACGAATTCACAGGCCGCTAACTTTTCTTTATTATGTATTTAGTGCATGTAGATAAGTATTATTTACTAGGTTAAAGGAAGTTTCATTTATTGCGCTATGCTTTGTATAATATTTAAGATAAATGAGGATTGGATTTTGTCAAAAGTATTTTTGTCATCTGTTGGCATAGTCATATGTTTATTTTATTTATATTATTAAAATGACAATATATTTACAATCTGTCTTAAGTTGAATGCACCTTACATTTCTGCTGACACTATTGTTTCGTCATTTCAATCATGTCTGACTCTTCATGACCCCATTTGGGGTTTTCTTGGCAAAGATACTAGAGTGTTTTGTCACTTCCTTCTCCAGCTCATTTTATAGCTGAATGAAACAGAGGAAAACAGAATTAAGTGACTTACTCAGAGTCACAAAGCTAGTAAGTTTCTGAGGCCAGAATTGAACTCAGATCTTCCTGACTCCAGGATTAACAGTATAAACCCAATATGGTCATAGTGTATAATCTTTCAAATATGTTTCCATTGCTGTCTTACTAATGATTTATTTAATACAGCATCTATATTTATACAGAATATTGGTAATTTTTTTCTATGCATTGTTTTTCCCTTCTTTCGATATGAAGATGATGATTATACTATGAAAAGAATGAAATAATGGCTGATTTTCATTTAATTGCAAACAACTTATATATTATCAGAATGACTGCAATGTCTTTATGACTTTGGCATCATTATTTTCCTAGAGTTCTACAAGTCTCATATCGAATCTCACCTCTTTCAGGTCCTTATTCTTCCCACATAATTGAGGCTTCTCCAAAATTATATTTCTTCTATTTTCTATGTATCAAATATATAACTACTTATTTACTTGTTTTCTCCATCTTTAAATTACAAGCTCCTTGAAAGCAGTGACTCTTTTTGTTCTTTGCTGCAGAGACTGAGAGACAGGGAGAGAGAGAGAGACAGAGAGAGAGACAGAGAGAGAGACAGAGAGAGAGAGAGAGAGAGAAAGAGAGAGAGAGAGAGAACTACTTGAAGGGGCATCAGTAAAATTAACTGAAGCAATGATTAATTACTATATTTACTCCATCAGTTTTGAACGTGGAAAAGAATGCTATCATAAAGTATAATTCTGGGTCCCTGGTTACCTCTTCTTAAAGAATTTAATTTGAGGTGAGAGACTCTATTAGATGCTAACTCAGAATTGACAGGTTTAGAGACCTTTGATTGAATTTTACTTCGGAGAATCCTGGGAAGTGAAAACCAGAAGAAAGGCATTTGTCCTGCATCTTGCACCATGCAGGATGAAGCACCCCAGACAGGATTGAACCACCTCTGATTTCTGATGCTGCTCTCCTGGGATTCTGGCACAATGCAGTAGGAGGAGGATGGAAGTCAGAAATGATGGTTTGCTTCCTGCTGGCCCTGCCATATTTCTTGAACATGGAGCAACAGAGGAGGAAGAGATAGGAGAGACAGAAGTCTGAAGTCCCTAGCTGTAGTCAAAGCTGTCAAAGTTCATTTGTGCCATTTTTCTTCCAGTTAGGATTATTCCCTTCCCTCCTTTGCCCTGTCCTGTATATATGTTCTTTAATTAGGTATAAACAAAGATGATTTGTTGGTCACCCAAGCCTTGTCTGGTATGAGTGGTGCTGGTGTACTACTCATCAAGATTTGGTAAAAAGTTATGATCCATTTAAGGAGACAGAAGTCATAGCCTGACTTCACAGAGGCCTAAAGCACAAAGTGGGACAGAATGAAGGGAAGAGCAAAGGCAGACCTAATTTGGAATATTCACATGTATGAAAGCTGTACTTATAGTAAATCGCTGGTATATCCACATTTCCAAAACACAGAAAGCATCTAAGCTGCACAGTGGATAGGGCACAGGACTTCGAATCGAAGAAAAAAAAAACTAAGCTGGAGTCCTATTTTAAGTACTACCTTGCTGTTTCAACATGGGGAAATCACCTACATTTTCTGTGCCTCAGTTTTCTCATCTATAAAATGAGGGTATGAAAATCTCCTAAATTAGAGGGGTTTTGTGAGAACCAAATGAGATAATATATGTGAAGAATTTTACAAATCTTCAAATGCTTATTGACTTTCAGGAGCCACAATGATGAAGTCGCAGTAAATCACTGTACCTCTCCCATATTCACCTCAAAACAACCTTAAAACTGTGCCCCAGAACACATCCTGGAACACTGGACCAGCAGAAAGACAGGGAGGATTGGTCTGTTAGACCAGGAGAGTTAGAGAATCTATAAGAAATGCCTGTCTCACTCAAATAAAAAGGGGAGTACATTCCAGGACAGGAAGTGTCTCAGCAAACCATCAGGAGATTCTGAGCCCCAGTGTGGCGGAACAGGCAAACACCAATACCAGGACCCTCCACGTGCCTTAGCATAGCCAGAGGAAGTGGCAGACTCCAGCTCTGAGAACCACCAAGTGCTTCAGCTAGGCCCTGGGCAGAAAGGTATCCTCTAGCATGACAAAAATATAGACTAGACCTCCATGTGCTTCAGTGTAGCCCCAGGGAAATGCAGAAAAACCTCACCAGGCTGAGCACATGCCAGATGCCACCTCTAGGACCTTAGCTCAGCACCAGGTAAGCTGCCAGAACCTTACAGTGTCCAACAGCACCAGCCACCTTCCACAACCCCCTCAACACAACACCACACACCAGGGTCCCCCCTGGGCCTCAGGGCAACATCAGCATAGCAGCAGGTAAACAGCCAGGGCCTGCAGCCATTGGCACAAGAAGCCTGAGACACAGCCACTTCTACCCTACAAGCAGAGATCAAATTTAAAAGAGAGGAAAAAGGCCAAAAATTATTAAAAAAAAAAAGATGAGTAAAAAACAACAGAAAAAAAATTGACCATAGAAAGTTATTATGCTGACAGGGAAGACAAAGAAGTGTTCTCAAGCCCAGAAAGAACTGATAGAAAGGCTCAAAAATGAGCTTAAAAATCATATAAGAGAGGTAGAAGAAAAATGGAGAAAAGAAATGAGAGTGATGCAAGAGAATTATGAAAAAAGAGTCAACAGCTCTGAAAACTGCTTTAAAAGTAGAATTGGCCAAATGGAAAAGAAAGTACAAAAACTAATTGAGGAAAACAACACCTTAAAAGTTAGAATTGGGCAAGTGGAAGCAGATGACTCTATGTGACATCAAGAATCATTCCAACAAATTCAAAAGAATGAAAAAAAAGTAGAAGAAGATGTATAAGACCTCATGTGAAAAACAAGTTACCTGGAAAATTGATCCAGGAGAGACAATATCAGAATCCCTGGACTATCTAAAAGTCATGATCAAAATGAGGACTTGGACAGCATCTTTCAAGAAATTATCAAGGAAAACTGCCATGATGTCCTGGAACTAGAGGGCAAAATATGCAATGAAAGAAGTCACCACCCACCTCAGAAAAAAGATTCTAAATTTAAAAAAAATTTAAGTAACATTATAGCCAAATTTCAGAAATATCAGGCCAAGGAAAAAAATCCAAGTGGCCAGAAAGAAAAAAAATTCAAATACTGTCAGGTCACAATCAGGAATATACAGGACTTGGAAGCCGCAACTGTAGAGGACCAGAGGCCATGGAACATGGTATTTTGGAAGCAAAGGAGCTAGAACTCCAACCAAGAATCACTTACTCAGCAAAACTAGGCATACTACATCAAGGGAAAATAGTGGTCATTCAATGAAATAGACAGATTTTGAGATTTCTTAAAATTATTTTAAAAGCTTATTTATTTTTAGTTTTCAACATTTACTTTTACAAGATTTTGAGTTCCAAATTTTCACCCCATCTCACTGCTCCATCCACCCCAAGATGGCATGCATTCTGAATATCCCTTCCCCTAGTCTGCTCTGCCTTCTAGATCTCCCCCCCTTCTCTTATCCCCTTTCCCTTCTATTTTCCTAGGGGGCAGGATAGATTTCTGTACCCCATTTCCTGTATTTCTTATTTCCCAGTTGCATGTGAAAATGATTTTTTAAACATGTGTTTTTAAAACTTTGGGTTCCAAATTTTCTCCCTCCCTCCCTCCCTCCCCAACCACCCTCATTGAAAAGGCAAGCAACACAATATAGGTTATACATATGGAGTTATGCAAAACACTTCCATAGTATACATGTTGTGAAAAACGAACTCTATTTCCCTTAATCCTATCCTGCCCCCCCCATTTATTCTATTCTTTCTTTGGACCCTGTCTCTCCTCAGAAATGTTTACTTCTGATTATTCTCTTTCCCAATTTGCCCTCCTCTCTATGAATCCCCTGCTCTCTTGTCCCCTTCTCCCTCTATTTTCTTTTTTTAAAATTTATTTTGATTTATCAGCAATCACTTCCATATGCTTTTGAGTTTAAAATTTTTCCCCCCATTCCTCCCCCCCACCCTCCTTCTTCAATTGGCCGATTGTATTTTTAAGGGATTTGTTTTCTTCACTGTTCTTTTTTCCAGTTTGCCAATTGTGTTTTTTAAGGACTTGTTTTCTTCAGTGTACTTTTTTTTTCCAATTGGCCAACTGTATTTTTTAAGGAGTCTTCTACCTCTCTCATGAGACTTTTAAAATCCTTCTTGAGCTCTTCTAAGAAGGCTTTTTGCCTTCAGAGAAGTTCATATTCCCTTTTGAAGGTGCAGATGTGGGTTTGTTGGCAATGTTGTCCTCTTCAGAATTTGTTTCTTGATCTTCACTCTTCTCATAATAGGAATCTCTGGTATGTTTCTTTTTACTCATTGTTTCTTTATCCCCTGGCCTTTAAAGAGATTGAGTTCTCCTGCTGGGGAACAGAGGGCACTGACCCAAGCTTCTTGTGTTGGGAGCCTAGGTCTTGGTCACTGGCTTTGTGCACTGGGGCCTCTTATGTTGGCAGTTCAAGGCTGTAGGGTTTTGGCAGCTTACCTCTTGTTGGGCTGGAATCAGCAAGGCTGGAACTTTCAGGTAATTCTAGGTTTCCTGCTTTTCCTTTCCTTTAGCTTTCTTCAGCTCCTTTTACATGGGTGCTGCAGGGTGTTTATCTGCCTGGGGCCCCTTGAAATGCTGCCTCCCTCGTTTCTGCTAATGTGCTGGGAGATTCCTTTGCAGTAGAGTGCTGTGGCTGGTTTCCACCAGTTTCCCCACCCTCACTGAGGCACTCAGAGGTCCAGGTGTTGGTGTTTGCCTCCTCTACCGCTTGGGCTTCAGGACTCCTCCTGCTTGACAGTTGGAGGCTGTAGACTTCCGACAGCTTACCTGGTGTTGGGTTGGAATCAGCAAGGCTGGGACTTCAGGAAGACTCTAAGTTGCTTTCTTCACTTCCTTACAGATGAATGCTGCAGGGTGCTTATCTGCCTGGGGCCCTTTGTAGTGCTGCTTCCCTTATTTTTGCTGAGGCACTGGGAGACCTGTTTGCTGGGCTGCTGCACTGCTGCTCCCGGTCCTTCTTCTAGTTCCACTGTTTTAGTTTTTTTTTTTTTCTGGGGTGATATTTTCTGGGTTTTCAAAGGTTGATAGGGGAGGGTGAGAGCAACTACATTTCTACTCCACCATCTTGGGTCCCGGAAGTGGAACTCCCTTTTCCCCCTATTTTCCAGTAGTGTAAGACAGATTTCCACACCCAATTGAATGTGTATGTTATTCCCTCCTTAAGCCAAATACTATGAGAATAAGATTCACTCATTCCCTCTCACCTTCCCCTGTTTCCCCTCCACTGTAAGAGCCTTTTCTTTTCATTTTTTTGTGAGATAATTCACCCCATTCTACCTCTCCCTTTCTCCTTCTCCCAGTATAATCCTCTCTCACCCCTTAATTTTATTCTCCAGATATGGCCCCTTCATCTTCTACTCACCCTGTGCCCTATGTCTATCTATCTATATTTATATCTATATCTATGCCTATCTGTCTATCTGTCTATACATACATGTAATTTTTTCCCCTCCAACTACCCTAATACTGACAAAGATCTCATGAGCTATAAATATCATCGTTCCATGCAGGAATGTAAACAGTTCAACCTTAATAAGTCTCCTATAACTTCTCTTTCCTGTTTACCTCTTTGTGGTGGGTTCTTTCAATTTCTATTTTGCCCTCTGGTTCTAAAATATCAGGGCAGTTTTCCTTGTAATTTCTTGAAAGATGGAGTCTAGGCTCTTTTCTTGATCACCGCTTTCAGATAGTCCAATAATTTTTAAATTATTTCTCCTGGATCTATTTTCCAGGTCAGTTGTTTTTCCAATGAGATATTTCACATTCTTTTCTGATTTTCAATTTTTTTGGATTTGTTTTACAGTGTCTTTGATTTCTTATAAAAGTCACTAACTTCCAATTGCTCTACTCTAATTTTTAAGGAAGTATTTTCTTCAGTAATCTTTTGGACTTCCTTTTCCATTTGGCCAATTTTGCTTTTTAGGGTATTCTTCTCCTCTATGGTTTTTTGGACCTCTTTTGCCATTTGGGTTAGGCTATTTTTTAGGTGTTATTTTCTTCAGTATTTTTTGGGGTCTCCTTTAGCAAGCTGTTGACTTGTTTTTCGTGATTTTCTTGCATCACTCTCATTTCTCTTCCCAGTTTTTCCTCTACTTCTCTTACTTGCTTCTCAAAATCCCTTTTGAGCTCTTCCAAGGCCTGGGACTGATTCATATTTTACTTGGAGGCTTTGGATGTAGGAGCTTTGACTTTGTTGTGGATAAGGGAATGGATTAAAACCCATAATCCTACAATATGTTGTTTATAAGAAACACACTTGAAACAGAGAGATACACACAGATTAACAGTAAGGGTCTGGAGTAGAATGTGCTATGCTTCACCTGAGGTAAGAAAAAAAAAAGCAGGAGGAGCAACCGTGGTCGCAGTGAAAGTAAAAGGAAAAAATAGATCTAATTAAAAGAGATAAGAAGGAAACTACATCTTAATAAAAGGTACCATAGACAATGAAACAATATCAATACTAAAAATGTATGAACCAAGTGGCATAGCATCCAAATTCTTAAAGGAGAAATTAAGTGAGTTACAGAAAGAGACCAAAATTATACTACTGGGGGACCTCAACTGTCCCCCCTCAGAAATCAAGAAATCCAACCAAAAAGGAAACAACAAAGAAACTAATGAAGTAAATGGAATATTAGAAAAGTTCAATATGACAAAGCTTTGGAGAAAACTAAATGGAAACAGAAAAGATTATAACTGTTTTTATCAGCAGCACAGGGCACCTACGCAAAAACTGACCCTTAATAGGTCATAAAAACCTTACAATCAAATGTAAAAATACAGAAATAGTAAATGTATTCTTCTTAGATCATAATTCAGTAAAAAATTACTTTCAACAAAGAGTAGTGGGAATATAGATTAAAAATTATTTTCTAACTAAATAATCTAATCCTAAAGAATAAGTGGGTTAAAGAACAAATCATAAAAACAATGATATCATTAAATAGACTGACAACAATGAGACAACATAACAAAATTTATGGGATGCAGACAAAGCGGTACTCAGGGGAAAATTTATTTCTCTAAATTCTTACTTCTGTAAAATGTAAAAAGAACAGATCAATAAACTGGGCATGCAACTAAAAAAAAGAAACTAGAAAAAGAATGGAGTAAAAATCCCTAATTGAGCACCAAATTGGAAATCCTGAAAATCAAAGCTGACAGTCATAAGATTGAAAAAAAAATTTATTGAGCTGAAAAATATAGCTAGAAGTTGACTTTATGGGAAAAAACAGTAAGATAAGTAAGGAATTGGTTAATTTGATTTTTTGAAAAAGACAGAAGAAAACCATATATCCAGTATCAAAAATGAAAAGGGTGAAATCACTACCAATGAAGAAGAAATTTAAGCAATCATTAGGAAATATTTTGCCTAATCATATCCCAATAAATCTGACAATCTAAGAAAAATGGGTAATTACATAGACATAAATTACCTAGATTAACAGATCAGGAAATAGAATGCCTAAATAACCCCATCTTAGAAAAAGAAATTGAAAAAGCCATTAATGAACTCCCTAGAAAAAATTCCCAGAGCCAGATGGGTTCACAAGTGAATTTTACCAAACATTTAAAGAACAATTAATTCCAATAATATATAAACTTTTTGGAAAAACAGATGAAGGAGGCCTACCAAATTCCTTTTATGGCACAAATATGGTGCTGATACCTAAACCAGGAAGAGAAACAGAGAAAGAAAATTATACCAATTTCTCTAAGGAATATTGATGAAAAATGTGGAACCAAATACTAGCAAGGTGATTACAGCAATTTATTCACAAGGATTATACATTATGACCAGGTGGGATTTATATGAGGAATGCAAAGTTGGTTCAATATTAGGATAACTATTAATATAATTGACCATATCAATAACAAAACCAACAGAAATCATTTGATTATCTCAATAGATGCTGAAAAGCTTTTGACAAAATGTAGCACTCATTCCTATTAAAAACACTAGTGAGTTGGGGGGATAAAAGGGAGTATTCCTTAAAATGATAAGCAGTATCTATCTAAAACCATCAGCAAGTATTATCTGTAATGGGGATGAACTAGAAGCCTTCCCAGTAAGATCAGGGGTGAAGCAGGGATGTCCATTATCACCACCATTATTCAATATAGTAACAGAAATGTTAGCTATAGCAATAAGAGAAGAAAAGGAAATTGAAGGAATTAGAATAGACAATGAGGAAACAAAAATATCATTCTTGCAGATGATGAGATGGTACACTTAGAAAAGCCTAGAGCATCAACTAAAAAATTAATTGAAATAATGAACAAGTTAGCAAAGTTGTGGATATAAGATAAACCCACATAAATCATCAGCATTTCTTTATATGGCCAATAAAGCCCAGCAGCAAGAGAGGAAGATAAATTCCTTTCATATTAACTATAAACAATGTAAAATACCTAGGAGTCTACCTGTCAAGACAAACCCAGAACTATACGAATGCAATTACAAAACACTTTTCACACAAATAAAGTCAGATCTAAACACCTGGAAAAATATCAATTGCTCATGGGTAGGCAGAGCCAATAATAAAAATGACAAGTCTGTCTAAACTAATTTACCTATTCAGTACCATACTAATCAAACTAACAAAAAATATTTGTTAGAGTTAGACAAAAATAACAACAAAATTTATCTGGAAGAACAAAAGGTCAAGAATATCAAGGGAATTCATTAAAAAATACAAAGGAAGTTGGCCTATCAATACTAGATCTCAAACTATATTATAAAGCATCAATCATCAAAACTATCTGGTACTGCTAAGAAATAGAGTGGTGGATCAGTGGAATAGATTAGGTACACGAGACAAAATAGTCAATGATCATAGTAACTTAGTTTTGATAAACTCAAAGGCCAAGTACTGGGTATAAGAACTCACTATTTGACAATATTACAGGAAAACTGGAAAACAATAGGACACAAACTAGTATAGACCAACATCTCATACCGTATACCAAGATAAGGTCAAAAAGGATGCATGATTTAGACATAAAAGATGACACCATAAGCAAATCAAAAGATCAAGGAATATCTACCTATCAGATCTATGGGAGTGGAAGAAGTCATGACCAAACAAGAGATAGAGAGCATTACAAAATATGAAATAGATAATTTTGATTATATTAAATTAAAAAGCTTTTGTACAAACAAAATCAATGCAACCAAGATTAGAAGGAAAGAGAAAGCTGGGAAACAATCTTTACAGAAAGTGCCACTGATAAAGGCCTTATTTCTCAAATATATAGAGAACTGAGTTAATTTTATTGAATACAAGCCATTCCCAATTGACAAATGGCCAAAGCATATGAAAAGGCAGTTTTCAGATGAAGAATTCAGAGCTATCTATAGGTATATGAAGCAGTGCTCTCAATCACTATTGGTTAGAAAAATGCAAATTAAAACAACTCTGAGATATAACCTCATACCTATCAGATTGGCTAATATGTCAAAAAAAAGATAAATGTTGGACAGGATGTGGGAAAATGGTACACTGATGCACTGTTAGGGGAGTTCAACTGATCCACTGTGAAATGATCCACCCATTTTGGTGAGCAATTTGGAACTATGCCCGAAGGGCAATCAAACTGTTTATACCCTTTGTTCGAGCAATACCACTACTAGGTCTGTATCCCAAAGAGATCATAAGAAATGGAAAAGGACCTCCATGTGCAAAAATATTTATAGCAGCCTTTTCAAGGTGGCAAAATATGGGAAACTGAGGGGATGCCCATCAGTTGGGGAACTGCTGAACAACCAACGGTATATGAATATAATGGAATACTGTTGTGCAATAAGAAATGATGAACAGGCAGATTTCAGAAAATCCTGTAAAGACTTGCACAGACTGTACAAAGTGAAATGAGCAGAACCAGAAAAACATTGTACACAGTATCAGCAACAATGTGTGATGATCAAGCATGAATGATTCAGCTCTTCTTAGCAACATAATGATCCAAGCAAATACAAAGGTCTCACAAAGGAAAATGCTATCCATATCCAGATAAAGAACTGATGGACTCTGAATGCAGATCAAAGCATATTTTTTCACTTACTTTATTCTTTCCTGTGTTTTCATAATCTGTTTCTTTTTTCGTAACTGTGAGTAATATGGAAAGAGTTTTTGCATGATAGCACATGTATAAACTATATCAAATTGCTACCATTTTCAGAAAGGGGATGGAAGGGAGGGAGAGAGAGAAATTTGGAACTCAAAATCTTATAAAAATGAATGCTAAAAATTTCTTGATATGTAACTGGGAATAAAATAAAGTACTATTTTAAAAAACAAATCACAAAATGCTGTGTAAATATGAATATAGGGATTTTCATTACTACTATCACTACCACTACCATCACTACCAATATTACCACCACTGCTACTACTGCTACTACTACTAGGATTAGAAAAGCAACTGATAGTGGGAATTAAGCAAACCACACTGACTCCATCTTGTGACCCAGTTCCAGAGCTAGCTCAGTTCCCTTGGGTCTGTTCAATTTCTGTCTCTGAGAAAATTTTATTCAATTATGAGAATTGTCAGAAAATTTTATTGCATTATTTGACTCAGCTCTGTGTGTCTTGGAAGCTGAACACCTCTACCTGCTGCTTAGATACCCTTAACCAAGGACCTAAATTATGTTGATGCAAGGAGTTTTCTCACAACTACAAATCTCAAGAAACCTATATGTCTTATTTGAAAACTGGCCCCAAACTGGTCAGTAAGTGATTATTTCCATGTTCCTTTGATTGAACACAGACACTTGGCAGGTTGGGGAGGTGGGGTGAGGAGTGGGATACCACTTTTTCTGATTTCAGGAATTGTATCTGTTCACTCTGCCCTCCAGGCTTGGAAATCCATAATCTTTCTCAAATTAGAAATCAGTTATATAAACCATCTCTCCACTTCCTCACAAATGGAAGGAAAGAGGCTTAAGAAGAAAGAAATGGTTGCTTGCTAGTTTAAAATAAATGTCCCAAACTCAACATGTAACAAGTGACCTCATTATCTTTCCCCTAAAGCTCGTTCCTCTTCTGAACTTCCCTATCACTGTCTAGGACAGACACCACTCTTCTATCCACCCTGAGATGCAGCTTCCAAGACATCTTCTGACAAGTAAGATTAGACCTTATCTTGCCTGGAACCAAGCCTCCACTTCACCTTCTAGCACTGGCTCTAACCCTTCTCTTCTCTTAGTTTTTCAAGTTCTCCTGAGTTGTTTTGTCTTTCCTCACCAGAACAGAAACTCATTTAGGGGAGGGACTGTTTTTTTCTTTCTTTCTTGTATTTTTAAACTCAGCATTTTGTTTATAGCACATGAGCACGCAATGAATTCCTTAATTCTACATTCTTATCTATCTACCTGAATTGATATTGAAATTATGGAAGTATGAGATATTGCTAGACTGCCTCATTCTTTGGTTACTCATTGGAAAGTTCATTATTGGCAGTTGGAAATAGGGTGGCAATCACACTTCAATAAGGCACAGAGAGAAGCAGCAAAAGTGGTATGGAGGCAGAGGTGGCATGGGGATAGGGAATGGATGGTGAAGGAAAAGCAGGCAGCATTGGGAAGAGTAGAGAGGAAGACAGGCAGAGAAAATCACTCATGAATAGAGTTGGGAGCACTCAGCATCATAGACCTGATGGAAATGGAAGAATGCTGGGGGTGGTGGCAGGAGTTTGTCTCATCTTTATAAGGCTTTTAGGGAAACAGACTAACTCCTCTCTGTGTCACCTTGGGACGAGGTCATCAATATATCCAAATCATCTCCAAGTTTTTGGAAAAACTTAAAAGTCATCTCAAAGTTATAAGCACCTTTTGGATGTCCTGCTGGTCTGAAACTACTGAGGTCTGTATTTTGTCAGGAATTTATACATCACAGGACCAGAAGCCTTGAGAAAGAGCATCTAGATGGTTTCCCCTGATTCAGCACCTCTTACCAAGATGTGAATTTTAGTTAATATGTGAAACAATTTGAAAACTATGTTCCTTTGATCTTTAGGATGGTTTATACGTGATTTTTGAGATCCTCTTGACAATCTTATTTCCTGCTGAAACACTATACTGAGTAGAAAAGGATGGTGGTCAGAGGACCAGAACAAGATACAGTTTTTCACATATCTATGTATCTATCACTGGCAATTTCTTTGCATTGATAAAAAGTTGCAGTTTTTCATTGACATCTAGGTTCTAAAAGGAATATTGTAATGTCTTGAGTGGGCAGGCCAAAAATTATCTCTGTCTCTGTCGCTATCTGTCTGTCTGTCTGTCTCTCTCTCCATCATATCATACACATAATCTGTTTATCATCTATCTCTCCACGGTTCTCATTGTCCCCAGCTCCAATATCCAATCAGTTGCCAAATTTTGTAATTATTACCTGCAAACAACTCAGACAAGGAAACTCCTCTTTTTCTTATTGGCCTTGTTATCAACAAGTATTTATTAAGCACCTACTATGTGTGAGGCCCTAGGATGGGCACTGGGATATCAAAACACCTCTGCCTTGCAGGAAAGTAAATCTTCTTGGTGGATTCTTAAGGAAGGCTTTCTTTAACTTTTGCTTAACTCTCACATCCATAGTCAATTTATGGTTGCAATTCACAAGTGATTTTAGAAATAAAGTTGCATCCCAATTAGCTGATCTTTGCCAATAAATTTAATGCCGGTAAATCAGATATGTGATCAATTGTTAACCTCTTTTCCCCCATTTAAAATCTATTCATTAATTTGAAACCTCTTTCAACTTTGGTTCAAAATGCCTAGCGGTGACAGTGTTTTGTTTTGTTGTTTTTTGTTTGTTTTTATTGTATAGTTGTTGATACAGGTACAGTATGATATGAGTAAATTAAGTGCTATTGTCATTTTGATTGCAATGGTTCCATTTATCCATAAGCAACCATATACATAGCTGTATTCAATTCATCTTGATTTCACCAGAGTGAAATTTATACTTGGATTCATCATATTCATTGTCGCATCTGGGTGGACACACTCTCAAATATTATATAGCTTCTGAAATTACTTTTGAGTACAGTTTTTCTCTGTCATTGTTCCTGCTGGGTTTATTTGGTGAAATACAGGTGTGTTGATGATGTAGGTAAATTAATATCCTGAAACTCTGCTTTATTTATCAATTTAATTTTTTATTTAACTTTAGAGTTTTCTAAAGAAATCATCATATCCTCTGCACAAAGTGATTCTATTCTTTTCTCTTTATGCACATTCTCTTTCCTGTCTCATTGCAATAGCTATCAGAGAATTCTGACAAATAACAGTGTCAATAATGAGTATACTTCTTTAACCATGAGTTTTTGGAAAGGCCACTAACTTTTCCTTATTACATATAATTAGTGTCCTTGGATGTAGAGAGGTATTATTTTTAGGTTAAAGAAAGTTCTGTTTATTACTACATTTTCTAGAATATTTAAGACAAATGATGGTTGGACTTTGTCAAAGGATTTTTGTCATTTCTTGACATTGTCATATATTTTTATTATTAACATGTTTTAAAATATTTACAATCTGCTGATGTTGTTGTTCAGTCATTTCTGTCATGTCTGACTCTCCAAGACCACACTTGGGGTTTGCTTGGCAAAAACTCTGGAGTGATTTGTTATTTCCTTCTCTAGCTCATTTACAGATGAGGAAACTGAAGCAAACAGGATTAACTGACTTGCTCAGGGTCACACAGCTAGTAAGTGTCTGAGGATGGATTTGAACATAGGTCTTCCTGACTCCAGGCCCAGCACTATAAACCCAATCTGCTCATATGTTCCCATGGATGACTTGAAAATATTTTATTTTAATTTCCATGTCTAAGTTTATACAAAATATTGGTATATAGTTTTCTTTCTGTGCATTGTCTCTTCCTTCTTAGGGTATAAAGACTCCCTTTGTATCAAAGAAAGAGACAGGAAGAATGGATGTTTTTCATTTAATTGCAAACAGCATACCTATTATCAAAATGACTGGCATGTCCTTAAGACTTTGGCATCATGATTTTCCTAGAGCCCTACAAGTCTCAGATCAAATTCTGCCTGCTGCAGGTCCCTATCCTTCCCATAACTTTGAAACTTCTCCTCCAATAGAAGATGTGTCTTCTATTTTCTTCCATGCCCTGCGGTCAGTTCATATTTTTCTTTGAGGGTTTGGATGGAGGAGTTTTGACTTAGTTGTTTTCTTCTGAGTTTCTGTTTTGATCTTCTCTGTCACCATAGTAACTTTCTATACTCAGGATATTTTTCTTCTGTTTGCTCCTTTTCCAGCCCATTTCTTGATGTTTAACTCTATGCTAAAGTGGTGCTCTGCTTTTGGAGTGGAGGGGGCAATGTTCCAAGCCTCAGGTTTTTTGTGCAGCTGTTTTCATAGGTAATTCTGGGGACCTGTAAGTTTTCAGTTCTTTCAAGGTAGTATGATCTAGGAAGAGGTGTGTTTACTACTCTCCTGTTCTGTGCTCTGGTCTGTGAGCAACCACAAGCACTTTTCTCCACCCTGGAACTGTGAGGAACGTCCACTCTCCCTAGCAGCTGAAAGTTATGCTGTGCTAATTCTCCTCCTTGCCTTAGGAATGAGGCCCAGGACTACAGCCCAGATCCAAGTATGGGCAAAGCACCAGAGTCCTGACTCTTGCGCCACAAAGGGACCTTTGGAATCTTCTTTAGATTAGCTGAATGACCCTCTTACCTTGTGTGGGCTGAGAGCTCAGGAAACCACCACTGATACCACTGATTCAGTCCCCCCCAAGGCCTGCTCCTGGTTTGTTGGAGCCTGGTCTAAGTTCTGCAGCCAGCTCTGGAATATGCTCCACTCTCACCGTGGTGCAATAGACCTTTCCTGCAGACCTTCTAAGTTATTTTGGGCTGGAATGTTGTTTCACTCTGTCTTTTTGTGTATTCTGCTGTTCTACAATTTGTTTTAAGGCACTGTTTAAATGTATTTGGAGGGCTTTGGGGATCAGCTCAAGTGAGTCCCTGCCTTTACTTGCCCATCTTGGCTCTGCCTCTCTTCTATTCTCTATGCCTCAGATATATGCCTATTTATTTACATATTGTCTCCACCATTAGATTTCAAGCTCCTTGAAAATAGTGACCCTTTTTGGTTTTTTGCCTCTTTGTCAGAGAGAGAGAGAGAGAGAGAGAGAGAGAGAGAGAGAGAGAGAGAGAGAGAGAGAGAGAGAGAGAGAGAGAGAGAGAGAGAGAGAATTATTTGAAGGGACATCAACAAAAATAATTGAAGCAACGACTAATTACTATATTTAGCACTTAAATTTTGAATTTGTAAAAGAAGGCCATCCTAAAAGTATAATCCGGTTCCCTGGTTCCCACTCCCCTTTCAGGACTGTATTTGAGGTGGGAGACTCAAATCAGAAGGTAACTCAGAATTGACAGGTTTGCTGACCTCTGTCTGAATTTGTCTTTGGAGACTCCTCAGAAGAGAAAGCCAAAAAAAAGATATTTGTCCCTCAGCTTGCACCATGAATGATGAAGTGACACTGGCAGGGGTAAGCCACCTCTGATTTCTACATGCTGGTTCTACTGTCCTTCTGGGATTCTGGTACAATGCAGTAGAAGGAGGATGGAAGTCAAAAATGATGGGACTCTTGCTGCTGGCCCCCCTATTTTTACTGAATATGGAGGAACAGAGGAGGAAGACATAGGAAAGTCAGAAGTCTAAAGTCCCTAGCTGTAGCCAAAGCTGTCAAAAATTCATTTGTATCATTTTCTTTCTAGTTAGTATCTCCCCATTTCTCAGCCCTCCTCACACTGTCCCATATGTTCTTTCTCCTCTTGTAAACAAATATTTGTGGTCACCAAAAGCCTTGTCTGGTGTGAGTAAAGCTGATATACAACGAGAATTTTTTTAAAGTTGTGATCCTTTTGGGGAGAAACAGTCTGACTGCATTGAGGGCTGAAGTATAAACTGAGGCAGAGAAGAGGGAAGAGGAGATGCAGATCTAATTTAGAAAACCCACCTGTACTAATAATATATAAAGATAAATAAATAAAAAAAATAAAAAGAACAATAAAGATGCATTAATAATAAATCACTAGGCATATCCAAATTAAAAAAAAAGAAAGAAAAGGAAGTAGCTAAGCTGCACAGTGGATAGTGCATAGGTCTTTGAGTCAGGAGGATCTAAGCTGGAGTCCTGCCTCAGGCACTGCCTAGCTGTGGGACCATGGGCAAATCACGTAACTTCTCTGTGACTCACTTTACTCATGTAAAATGAGGGTAATAAAAGCATCAAAATTAGGGAATTGTTGTGAGAACCAAATGAAGTAACATATGCAAAGAGCTTTATAAATTTTTAAAACATTATACAAATATGAACTGTAAGTATTATCATTGCTACTACCACTATTACCACCAGTACTACCATCACTACTTCTATCACACAACTACTACTACTACTACTACTACTACTACTACTACTACTACTACTACTACTCCTGTGGGTGGTAGTTAGAATTTAGGGAACCACACCGATTCTATCTTGTGACCCAAATCCAGAGCTTGCTCAGTTCCCTTGGATCTAGTTTTCTATCTTCTGTAAAAACTTTATTAAGTCATGGGGACTGACAAAAAAAAAAAAGAGTTTGTTTGCATAGTTTAAACTCAGCTTTGTGTGTCTGGGTAGCTGGACCACTTGTACCAGCTGCTTAGATACCGTTAACTAAGGACCTAGGCTATGCTGTCACAAGGAGTTTTCCCACAATTACATATGTCAAGCAACCCATAAGTCTTATTCAAAAACAGACCCCAAGGTGGTTAATAAGTTATTGTTTCCATGTTCCTTTGATTGAACACAAACTCTTGGTGGAGGTGGGGTGGGGAATGAGTGGGACCCCACTTTTTCTGATTTCAGGAAATTGTACCTGTTCATTCTCCCCTCCAAACTGGAAAAGTCTATAATCTTTCCTCCAATTAGAAATCAAATTACCTGATTTTGTATCCTGCTTAATTGTTTTCTTTTAATTAACTGGTCTCATTTGATTATGTTGAATTTATAAAAATCTGTCTTCCCTAGTATTCAGGGTCCAGAGCCAAAGCTGAGGAAGGCCTGGTACTCATTTGTTAGGAAATTTGAATGCCCTGATTTGTAAGTCAATATACTTGGGAGCTTGAACCTTTGTTTCCTCACTCATTCAATCTTTCACCCATTACACTGCTGCTGCTGTTGCTGCCACTCTGTCTCCTCCTATTACTGTTGTTCTTAATATTATCATGATTATTACTTAGATGGATCTAAACTTAATGGAAACAAGTCCTTCATATACATGCAAAGTGATCTGGGACAAGACTACCTACCCATGAGATGTTCTTTCCACTGAAACTGGGCTTGCTTCTCATAACATGTTTCAGAGGCTACCACAAACTTTGCTCAATACAAGAATGTTATAGACTATGAACTATCCCTCAGCTTTCTTACAGATGGAAGGAAAGAAGGTCAAGAAGAAAGGAATGGCTGTTTGCTAGTTTGAAATGAATGTCTCAGGGCCAACTAGGTGGTGCAGTGGATAGAGCACTGGCCCTGGATTCAGCAGGACTTGAATTCAAATCTGGCCTCAGACCAAACACTTAACACTTACTAGTTGTGTGACCCTGGGCAAGTCACTTAATCCCATTGCCTAGCCCAAAAAACAAAACAAAACAAAAAGCAACAACAAAAAAATGAATGTTTCAAATTTAACATGTTCACAAGAGAATTTAGTATTTTTCCCCTAAAGCTCATCCCTCCCTGAATTTCCCTATCATTGTCTAGGACAGCATCACCCTCCTATCTACCCTGAGCTGCACCTTCAAAGACATCTTCTGATAAAGGAGATTAGACCTTATGTTGCGTGGAACCAAGCCTCCACCTCACCTCCTAGACACCAACTCTAAACCCTTTCCTCCCCTTAGTTTTTCAAGTTCTACTGAGTTGTTTTGTCTTCCTCATTAGAATGGAAACTCTCTTAGGGAAGGGACTGTTTTTTTAAATTTTTTTTATATTTTTACACTCAGAATCTTGTTTACAGTTAACTCTGTATTTTTATCTATCTATCTATTATCTATCTATCTTATCTACATTGTCTATCTATATTATGTACCTACCTGAATGGACAATTACATTATGAAAAAGGGCCAGAAATTTTGGTTCAGGGGTAGGGAACCTGCTGCCTTTTATTAAGAGGATATGTTCTGCAAAGTTTGGATTCAGTCAAAGGGCCAAACTTGAGGACCTAGAGGACCACATGTGGCATCGGAGCCACAGGTTCCCCACCCCTGGTCTGGTTCTTTGGGTACTTGTTGGGAAAGATGATGATTGGCAGTGGGAAACAGGGTGGCAATCACACTTTAATAAGGGGCAGGGAGAAGTACCAACAGTGGTATAGTGGCAGATGGTGGCATGAGGACAGGGAACAGGATGGTGAAGGAAAGCAGGCAGCCTGGGGAAGTCACTCTGTAGAGAGCTAGGCAGGCCAAATTGAGGAATAATTTTCTTTATTAAGCACTTTGATACCTCTTAAGCCTTTTCTGTTCTACAGAAAGGCTTCTACCCAGTTTGTAAAGGTGTCAACAAAAACCAAAAGCAATTTGAATCCCCTGCATGGGGGCATATGTTTAAAATCTATTTGCCAGTCTTCACCTGGATAGGTACCCCTCCTCTGAACAGGCTTTAAAAGAGGAGGTAGTCTGATTGCCCCCTCAGGATTCACTTAGTCACAAGTTGGGCAGGCTCGGCAGACTTGCTGAATAGTCTCCCCCAGCTTGTGACCTGTGAAAATGGCCTTTATTAGGGACTGAAGGGCATTCCTCCCCAAATGTGTGGCCTGGTGTAAGCCAGACAGCAGTTTCCACTGGCTCTCCTCAGGGTTAAGGAGTTGGCCTGTGGGTGTCTGAAACCACCCAGAGGAGGTGAGGGTATATCCCCTTTCCCTGGCAAGGGCCTGTTCTTGGGGACTATAGGAAGGATTATAGGAGTCAGGGACCTGTGGGAGTAATGGAGTCACCATAGTTGGTTGGTAGGCAGCGTCCTTTGCTGCCACATCTGCCAGGCGATTCCCCACAGCTTGATCTGTGTCTCCTTTCTGATGGCCCAAGCAAAATACAACAGCCACCTCCTGTGGTTTCTGAACAGCCTGGAGAAGTTGTAAAATCTCCCAGGCATGTTTAATGGGAGAATTCTTTGCTGTAAGATACCCCCTTTCCTTCCATATTGCTCCATGAGCATGTAAGACATGGAAGTCATATTTAGAATCAGTAAAAACATTCACCCTTTTATTTTGCCCCAATCCCAGGGCTCTGGTTAGTGCTATTAACTCTGCCTTCTGGGCAGAAGTCCCAGGGGGAAGAGGTTTAGCTTCTATGGTACAATGTAGTCTGACTACTGCATACCCTGCTCTCCTCACCCCTTGTTCTATAAAACTGGAGCTATCAGTATACCATTCTTGATCTGGATTAGGAAGGGGGACATCCTTAAGATCAGGGCAACTTGAGTACACTGAGTCTAAAGTCTCCTCACAGTCATGAACAAGGGCACCTGAGTGGGAACTGCCTGGGAGAGAGTTGCCAGGTTGAGAGTATGGCATACTCTGAGGGTCAGTGGTATCTAGGAGCGGGGCCTGATATTTAGTGAGCCTACCGCTGGCTAGCCACTGGTAACCTTTTGCTTCCAGGATGCTCTGGACTCTATGTGGCGTGAGAACTTCTAAGGGCTGACCAAGTGTGAGTTTAGAAGCTTCCTCAATTAAGACAGCTTGTTGCTGCCACTGTCCAGAGGCATGAGGGCCATCCAGAAGCCACAGAATCAAGTTGTTTAGAGAAGTAGGCCACCGGCCTAGGGTCAGGTCCTAGGGACTGAGTTAAAACACCAAAGCCTGACCCTTCCATTCATCAACATGCAAGGTAAAAGGTTTATCTAGATTTGGTAAGGCTAGTGCTGGGGAAGTGGTCAGTTTTAGATTTCAGAGTTTCAAAAGCCTTAGCCTGGTCTGGTCCCCAGTCTAAAGGAAGTATATCAGGACCCTGGGTAATCATAAAGGGCTTAGCAGTAAGTCAAAAGTGGGGATCCAGAGCCTACAGAACCCAGCCATACCCAGAAATGTACACAATTTTTTTTAGCGGCTGGGAATGGAATAGATGGTATTGCCCGTTTCAACTCTGGTGTTAAGGAGCAAGAGTGGGAGTCAGCTCATGGCCCAGATACTTTACAGTTTGACACGCTATTTGGACTTTAGCCAGAGAGACTCGGTAGCCCCTGCTGCCCAGAAAATTTAGAGTCTTTGTGGTAGCACTCAGAGATTCCTCTCGACTAGGATATCATCCACATATTTGGATTAAGCTACTCTTAGGCAATACCAGATCTCTTAAATCTTTTCCCAATGCCTGACCAAATAAATGGGGGCTATCCCGGAAGCCTTAGGGCAAAACTGTACATGTTAATTGCCATGGATTAGGTTTCCCAGGGGGTGTCCACTCCTAGGCAAAAATAAATTGTAATTCATTATGGGGGAATACAAAAGAAAGCATCTTTAAGGTTCAGAGTGGAAAACCATTGAGTATCCCCTGGGATTTGAGTGAGTATGGCATATGGGTTAGGGACTATAGGATGAATAGGAATAACAGCCTCATTGACTCCCCTAAGGTCCTGAACCATGCAAACTCCCCATTTGGCTTTTTTTACAGGAAGAATGGGAGTGTTGCAGGGGGACTGACAAGAAACAAGAATACCATGCTTCAGAAATTTCTCAATTAGGGGCTGCAGTCCCTCCTGGGCTTCAGGTTTAATTGGATATTGGTGCCAGTGAAGGTATACGTTAGGGTCCCTTAAGCGGATAACAGCCAGAGAGGCATGAGTAGCACACCCAGGAATTCTCTGGTTCCGAACAACAGGCTCAACTATTTCCCATACTTCTGAGGGAATGTGGGAAGTGTGGTGAGCACAGTTAAGAGGGAGGCAGGGGGCTTGACTAAGGAAAACTGGCTGCCCAATTTCACCATCAAATCCCTTTCCAACAAGGGAGCAGGACAGGAGGACAGGATAAGGAAGGAGTAGTCAAACAGCAGATCCCCACACTGGAAGGGCAAGGGAAATGTCTCGGGACAATTCCTTGCTCTGCCTTCAATGCCCATCACCCTGTGGCTAAAGGGACAAGTGGGGCCAGAATGCTGTAATAACACAGAATAAGTTGCTCCCATATCAATGAGAAAATTAATAGGCTTACCTGCCACATCGATGGATACCCAGAGCTCGGTCAGTGAGATGGAGAAGGTGGGAGCAAAGCCAGGCCCTGGGCCGCATCACTCCAAGTCCAGAGAGGACCGGAGGGCAGTACACTGGGAAGAGGCTGCTTGACCACACATCTCACCACGGGGGCAATCCCTCTTCCAATGCCCAACTTGTTTGCAGAGTGGGCAAGGTCCCAGAGGGTTCCTCTGGGAAGAAATCCTCGAAGGGCACTCACAGGGCCAATGACCCTTCTTGTGCCATCGGGGGCAGGTGTCCCCATTATTCAAGATGCCAGGAGCACTATTGGGGTTGCTATGGCAGCATCTATAAGCTGAGCCTGCTCTTTGTTTCTGGCCCTAGCTTTATGGTCTTTTTCCTCTGCCAGAGTTAGGTCTCTGTTGTTAAAGACTCCAAAAGCCATCTCCAATAATTGGGACTGAGGTATTTGGGGTCCCGTTGCCAGTTCCTAAGTTTCCACCAATTGTCTGGGGTGGACTGACTAATAAAATTCATGCCAAGGATGGCTGTTCCCTCAGGGGAATGAGGGTCCAGATTAGTGAATCGCTTTATGGCTTCTACTAACTGGGCCAGGAAAAGAGCTGGGTTCTCATCAGCTCCCTGGGTTACTTCCCTGATTTTGTCATAATTTACTTGCCTTTTTAAAGCCCTTTTTCATTCCTCAACCAGGCACAGTAACATATGATCCCTCTTGTCCCTGTCTGCATTCCTTTGATAATTCCAGCCAGGATCTGCAATTGGGATGGCTGTAGCCCCTGAAGAGTACCTGGCAGGTGAATATAGCCATCTCATCCCCAAACTTCTGGGCTAAGTACCAGATCCTTTTTTTTCTCCTCAATTGTACAACAGGTGGAGAGAATAATATTGATATCTTACCAAGATAATTCAAATTGAAGGGACATTGCTCTGAAACCCTCTACAAACTTGGTAGGATTTTCAGAGTAGCGACCAAGTTTTTCCTTAACCTGGGAGAGATCAGTCATAGAAAAAGGGACCTGAACCCTAATCAGTCCCCCAGTTGAATGGGCTATTTCCCGCAAAGGATGTAGTTGGGAGGAAACAGACTAATCAGGGGCTTGGGGCGGAGGGAGATAGGGAGTTCCACCCCTACTAAGAGAAGGGTTAGGGAATGAGGAATGCTGGGAAACCGAGTCCGGCTGCTGAGGTCAAAGAGACTGATGGACAGGCAGATTCGGTAGGAGTGAGGGCTGTTGGGAAGTGGTGTCCAGAGGTGCTGCCAGCCGCAAACTCCTGGAAAGTTTAGGAGACCTAAGGGCCAGTGGAGCCGGTGGGTAAGGGGGAGGATCTGACCGCAGCAGTTTGCTGGCTTCCTGGTAAGGACCATGCTCTGCTGAGGAAGAAGGGGAAGGGGCAGAAGGGGTAGCAGGGGAAATAGGGGGTTGTGTAGATGCTCCTGGAGCCAAAGCTCGGGGCCTGAAAGAAGGGGATCATCAAGGAGATCAGGTTGGTCTTTATCCTCCTTTTGTGGAGTAAATTTCACTGAGAGCATCCTACATTGTTTCCACAAGTCTGAATTTTGGGAAAGAATCATGAAAGCCTGGACATACAGGATTTCTGTAAATTTCCCTTCCTGGCGGCAAAATAGATCTAGCTGCAGAATGGAATTATAGTTTAAAGTGTCGCCGACAGGCCATTTTTCCTGGTCCTCCATATTGTACTGAGGCCAAGCAGTGTCGCAAAAGAACACAAGGCTTTTTTTCTTAAGGTCTTGAAGACCAAGCTTTTTCCAGTTGTTTAAAAGACATCCTAAGGGTGAATCTCAAGGTATGGAGGGAGATTGGCCCATCCTCTTTGCCTGTAAGCCTAAAAAAAAAAAAGGTACTACTCCTATAGTCTACTCGCCTCGACCAGAATGCTGGCGAGGGACAAAAACCTGCAGAAGTTCCCAAACAAGGCATACCATGTCAAGAGGGAAATCTGCTAGAGCCTGTTGCATCCCATGTCAAGAGGGAAATCTGCTAGAGCCTGTTGCAGGCTCGACCCAGCCCCAGCAAGCCTTCTTAGGTACTTGAGGGGACCCAACTACAGGGTGGGAGGACAGGGAGGCTTACCTTGACTTGGAGAAGGCTTGAGCTTTCAGACGAGCCCCACATTGGGTGCCAAAGAAATGATGACGTCTGAGAGGTTGGGATCCCTGAAAAAAAAGTACAAGACGGGTCGTCTGGAGTGAATTCATAAACTGAAGCAAACTTGTGCCTAAGCTGTGTTTTCTTTGAGACTATATGTAGCAATTTTAGAGTCAGTCTCTCATTCTAGGTTTATGACTTGAATGTCCCTATCACCATAACAGCTTTTGAGGGTAGTAAGATTAGTTTTGGTTTCCTCATTCTTTTAGCC